>NW_024055717.1:1929590-2036948 GCF_902713615.1 Scyliorhinus canicula
GATCCCTGGGGCTAGATCTTTACCGTAAAATTGAAATGGTAATTGCTAATCTCTGCCCTCAGGCTTATTTACTCCTCTGCCTAGTTAATTAATTAGTTGCTGCAGTTGTATAGAATTAATTAGGCCACACTTAGAAAGTAGTGTTCAGTTCTGGTCGCCCCACTACCAGAGGGATTTGGAGCCTTTAGAGACTATTATGGACGATATTTAACAGGATATTGTCTGTTACGGAGGGGATTAGCTCTTAGGGTGGGTTGGATAAACTCGTTTGTTCTCATAGATACTTCGGAAGATAAGGGACGACCTAATAGATGCCTACAGATGTATAAGACGTCGGGACGGAGTGGATGGTCAGACGCATTTTCCCAGGGTGAGAGTGCAAATTACTAGGGGACATAGATTTAACTGTGTCCGTCTTGATGAATACATGAGTAGATGAGGAATACTGGCATACGGACCCCGGAAGCGTAGAAGATTTTCGGTTCAATGGACAGCATGTTCAGCACCGGATTGAGGGCCGCAGGGCCTGTTTCTTGGTTGTACTTTTATTTGTGCTTTGTTCATTGTTCTAATTATTCATATCAGGTATTGCTGAGCAGGCAGTCCAAATCGTAATCAAAAATATATTTTTCAAGCGTTAGTCTTGAACAACGAACACGAGGTAATGAGACTGAGAGACTGGAGGAGATAATCCCACACATTCTGGGCAGACAGCTCAAGACAAGGCATTATGTGTTCACCGATTAATATATTAATAATCTTTACCAAGAATAATCTTTATTAATGTCACAACAAATGTCACATTAACTCTGCAATGAAGTTACTGTGAAAAACCCACAGCCGCCACGTTCGAGCGCCTGTTCGTGTCCACTGAGGGAGAATTCACAATTTCCAACTCACCGAACAAGCACGTGTTTCGGCACAAGTGGGAGGAAACCGGAGAATCCGGCCGAAAGCCACATAGACACGGGAAGAAAGTGCAGATGCCGCACAAACAGAGATCCAATCATGGCATCGGACCTAGGACTCTGGCGCTGTGAAGCAGCCGTGCTAAACACTGTACCACCATGCAGTCTTGCACATCAACAATTCTCAAGAATTGAGAGAGTATCGGTTTCAGGGAGATCTATGGATCTACTGTGTAATACTGAGATATAAATCACCATGGCCATGGCAGGGTTTGATTCTCCTACTCTCCGCCAGCTCCAATCTCAACATCACGTTCGACCCCGTCAATGGTTCGTCGATTCAACCTGGGAAATTCCTTTAATTGATAAATGAATGAAAACAATGGTTGATCACTTTCTGATTCCGAAACAGTCAGTATTTTCCCGGGGAGAACACGAGAGGATACAGAAGGGAACCAAAAGGACTACTCTCCACAATAACACCAGCGGGAGTTTGTGGTTCCCCAGTTGCGGTAATCAGATAGCCGCAATAATTTAATTAAATATGTAACAAAATATATAATTGTTTTTCAGCTCATTACTTCCCGGCTTCCAGCATTCAAACTGCTGAGACGTCTTCAGTAGTAACAGGCAGAGACAGCACGTCCTATTTCACCATAAAGCACCGATATTTCTAGTAATTAATGGAATTGAAACATTGAAATAATTGGTGGTATTTATAGACGGTTCTAAATGCGTATTGTTGTGAAAAGTACAAAGATTTCTAGATATATTCAGGAATTCATTGGACTGAAAATAATCAGGTCCTTGTCATGATGATTCGATCGAAAATGAATCACTGTTTAATTAACTGTGATGTGCATGGTCTATTTATTGTATTATTATTGTAAGGTCAGTATTTACATATTTATTTGACATAAAAATCTTATTATGATTATTGTCCGATCAATATTTTGAATGTGCCTGTGATTATTGGAATAAACAATCATTTGATAACCCCATTTAAAGTTGCAGTTAGACGATCTCCGTTATTTACTGTGTTCAGTGGACTGAAAATTAATTTGATGCTTTCTATCAATGTTGTGCAAAACATGATGGTGTAATCTATATAATCCTGCCTTCCGTCATTCTAATTGCTCAGTTTTCTTTGATAGAAACACGCAGAGAGAATTGTCAAATTATTCAGTCTTGGCACAACAATGATTAATTGAATTAAAATGTGAGATCTAATTTCTGGTATCATAGATATTGGTGAGTAGCACGATTGCTTCACAGCTCCCAGGTTCGACTGCGGCTTGGGTCACTGTCTGTGTGGTGCCTGCACGTTCTCCCCGTGTCTGCGTGGGTTTCCTCCGGGTGCTCCTCTTTCTTCCCACAAGTCCGAAATACGTGCTGTTAGGTGAATTGGACATTCTGAATTCTCCCCCACTGTACCCGAGCAGGCTCCTGAATGTGGCGACTTGGGGTTTTTCACAGTTACTTAATTCCAGTGTCAATATGAGCCTACTTGCGACAATAAAGATCATTATTATTTATTATTATATAGATATAATTGTGGGAAGTTAAATATTTATACATATCGTTAGTGATCAATGGATTGAAAGTAATCAGTATCTTGCCATGATAATTCTCGTGGTAAATTATCATCATTTCAATGGCCTGTGCACGGTTCTCCGTCCCGCCCAGCTTCGTTTTCCGGCTCTGCGTGACTCCGCCACAACAGGATTCTCTGTTCCGTCAGCCGGACAATGAGGTTTCCCATTGTGACCACCACATGCCTTCGGGATACCCGCGGACATGGGTGCGCTGCCGGCAAAGTGGAGGATCCAGCCGAGGGACAATCCCATTGATTGTGATTGTCAGCTGAACAAATGGATTTTTAATTAATGTGTTTGTGTTTGATGGACTGAAAACTATTTTGGTATTTTGTCTCAATGTTGCGCAAATAATAATTGGTTGTGTAATGTTTATTGGACTTTAACATAATGAGCTATTCACTGATTTAATTCAACCACGCAATGAATGAATGAGATAATTGTTTATTGGACCAAACAATCAATTGAAGTTCACTCTGATTATTGGGAAGAACTATATTAACAGGTGACTAATGTTCGTCAGAAAATAATTAAATAATTCAAATAAAGAGCACTAGACCCGTCATAATTTCACCAGTTTAAAGTTGGGACTCTGGTAATCATAGATGAAAATATTAAAAGCCTTTTTAACAGATTGTTCTTACACATTTGCTTTGATTATTTGGTTGTAATCATTAAAGGTTAGTTACTTTGACTCGTTGACCCTCAAATAATTGCTGTTCACTTTTGTACGGCATCCAAGCAGTAGAAAATATCTTGGCCATCAGGACAATCTCAACAACTCATTTCTCCGTCGCGCCAGACCCGTTCTCCGGCGGTTTCCCTCGCCCCCCCCCCCCCCCCCCCACCCGCACAGCCGGCAGCGTAATCCTCCATTAAAAAAAGTTAGATTACCCAAATAAGGGTCAAGTTAGTGTGGCCAGTCCAACTACTCTGCACATTTTTGGATTGTGGGGGCGAAACCCACGCAGACACGTGTAGAATGTGCAAACTCCACACGGGCAGTGACCCAGAGCCGGGCTCGAACCTGGGACCTCAGCGCCGTGAGGCAGCTGTGCTAACCATTAGGTCACCGTGTTGCACCAGCTGGATTTTCCATTGACACAGCTATTCAATGCCACCGTTGTGACCACCTCCACGGTGTGGGGAAAACCGCGGGGCGTGAGTGCGCTGCCGCTGATGCGGAGGATCCCACCAATGGAGAATCCAGCACAGAGCATTTGAATGGGAACATGTTGCAGTTGACTGATGCTGTCTATCAAACAGGCACAAATCCCGCACCCCACTCACACCCCAGTAAAGCAGAACTGGGGACAGGGGAATTTGACAGCTCCTACAGGAAAGCAATGATCACAAAAGTATATATTTAGGAAGTTTTCTGAAAATGTAACGCTCGTTTGTTAATATCGCAGTGAGAGACTTCATTAATTGCTTTCATCCGTCACTGCATTTAGATTTATAGTCACGTGTGCCGAGGGAAATCGTGTGTACAGTGAGAGAGAAAGGGATAGAGGAAGGGAAAGTGAGAGAGAGGGACACAGTGAAAGAGGGAAGAGAAAGAGATGGACGCGAATAGAAAGAGGTACACAGTGAGAGAGAGACACTGAGAGGGACAGAGAGAGATAGAGGAATAGAGAGAGGAAATGAGAGGGAGGGACAGAAAGAGGGACGCAGGTAGAAGGAGGTACATAGTGAGAGAGAGGGACTGAGAGGGACAGAGAGAGAGGGAGAAATAGAGAGAGGGAAACGAGAGGGAGGGACAGAAAGAGGGACGCAGATAGAAGGAGGTACATAGTGAGAGAGAGGGACTGAGAGGGATAGAGAGAGGGAGGAATAGAGAGAGGGAAACGAGAGGGAGGGACAGAGAGAGGGACGCAGATAGAAGGAGGTACATAGTGAGAGAGAGGGACTGAAGAGAGCGTGATTGAGAGAGAAGGAAGCAGACGGAAAGAGGTACACAGTCAGAGAGAGGGACACAGAGGTGCGCAGAAAAAGAGGTAGATAGCAAGAGAGGGGAGCAGAGAGGAACAGAGCTAGAGGGACGCAGGTAGAGAGGTACACAGTGGGAGATAGGGACACAGGGACAGAGATGGAGGGGGATAGACTGAGAGAATGTGAGAGAGGGACTCAGCGAGAGTAATGGAGAAACAGAAGGGACGCAGATATAAAAAGGTACACAGTTAGTGTGGGACACAGTGAGGGACTGAGAAAGAAGGGGATTGAGTGAAGGAATGGGACACAGCGAAAGAGCGATACAGTGAGATTAACAAAGAGAGGGGGACAGAGATAGGGACAAAGATAAAAAGCGGTAGAAAGTGAGATATACGGACACGGCGAAGGACATAGTGAGAGAAATAGACAGTGAGAGAAAGTGAGAGAGACGGACACAGCGTGAGCGAGGGCCTCAGATAATAATGGATAATAATGGGAAAAAGTAGATTAAATAGATATGACAAGGGGTGGAATGTTTTTTTGTCAATAACTGGGGCCAGTCTTTGTCTTTGTCGCTCTTTCGCAGTGTCCCATTCTCCCCATTCTCTCACTCAATCCCATTCTTTCTCAGTCCCTCTCTGTGTCCCACACTAACTGTGTACATTTTATATCTGCGTCCCTTCTATTTCTCCCTCACTCTCGCTGAGTCCCTCTCTCACATTCTCTCAATCTATCCCCTCCCTCTCTGAAGTTCAGTGAATGTTTATGGGTTAAGGTCACAGACTAGTGCACGGAAACCAGCACTGTTGGAATGGGCCACTATTGTGCGTTGATGTTTCACTCCAGTGCATGGAGATCAGCACTGCCCATGTGCTACATTATTGTGGGTTGAGATCACAAACCAGTGCACGGAGCTCAGCACTGCGGGAATGCTGCACTGTTGCGGATTGATGTCCCAGTCCAGTATCTAGAGCTCAGCACTGCGGGAATGCTACACTGTTGTGGATTGATGTCCCAGTCTAATACACTGAGCTCAATACTACGAGAGCACTGCATTTTCGTGGATAGATGCCCCAGTCTGACACATGGAGATCAGCCCTGCCAGGGTAATGCACTGTTGTGGGTATAGACCCCACTCCAGTACATGGAGCTCGGCACTGCGGGACTGGTTCCTTGGTTGGATTCATGTTCCAGTCTCATGCATGGAGCTCAGCACTGCGGGACCGCTGCAGTGTTGTGGATTAACGTCCCAGTCTAATGCTTGGAGCTCAGCACTGTGTGACTGCTGCATTGTTGTGGCTTGATATCCTATTGCAATGATGACATCAGCACTGCGGAAATGTGTTCTGGAGGAAGCAGCAAATGGTTACCCTGCCGACATCTTCCTCGGAGAGGGAATCTATGGGTTATGCTGCGGTTATTCTGTGTGGAG
Organism: Scyliorhinus canicula; assembly: GCF_902713615.1. NCBI lineage: Eukaryota > Metazoa > Chordata > Chondrichthyes > Carcharhiniformes > Scyliorhinidae > Scyliorhinus > Scyliorhinus canicula. The sequence goes on from NW_024055717.1 coordinate 1,935,458, forward strand.
CTGGGGTTCTCGCATTTTTCTGCAACAACATCATTCTCTGCACGAACATGAACAGAAACTCTACATGCTTCACATCTAATTTTCTATATTGCGAGATATTCCGTGAAATGATTGACCGCACTGTTTTCGGAGCAAACACTTGTGGACCTTGAATAAATGTCACACATCCCTGAAACGGGTGGTGGTAATTTGGGTGCTGCGAACAGTTCTCTAACTATCTGTTTTATTCACTGTGTTCCTGGATATTGGAAGTGGTGTTCTCCATCCTGAGGCAACGCACAACGCTCTGCAGTTCAGAGAGAAAATCAACAGACCGGAGAGTGGGAGTGAGGGAGTAGAATTCAACATGGCAGGAATTGGGACAGAGGGAGTGAGTGAATCGGCGCAGACTAGCGGGTGGGAGGGTGTTTGTACAGGACAGGATGTGGAAGGGAGGGACTGGTTGTGTATTGGCCAGGAAGTGTCAGGGAGGTTGTAAGGCTGTTGACATCAGAGAGCTGGAAAGACAGAATCTGAATAATGCAGGGAGGTCGAGAGGGAGCGAGGGTCACTTTAAATATTGTAGAGGGAGGGAAATGATTCTGTTTAGGTCAGAGAGTAGGAGGGAGGGGTGGTGTCTGTCGAAGACGGTGTGTGGGAGACAGGGCGAGTGTGAGTCTGTACAGGAAAATAAGTGTGTGGGAGTGAAGGAATGCGTTTGTACACAACCAGAAGCTGGAGTGAGTGAGTTTGTACAGGCCAGGAGGTGGAAGGAGGGAGTTTGAATACGCCCGGACGTGAAGGTGGGCGTGTGTTTTAAAAATCCAGGACGCGGAGAAAGGGAGTGAGTTTCTTCAGACCAGGAGGTGGAGGGAGTTAGTTTGTGTAGACGAGGACGAGGAGGGAGTGAATTTGTGCATACCAGGTGGAGTGAGTGTGCTTGTGCAGACGAGGAGATGGATAGAGTGTGTTTGTGCAGACCAGGGGGTGGAGGGAGGGAGTGCGTTTGTACAGACCAGGAGGTGGAGGGAGTGAGTGAGTTTATACAGACCCGGAGGTTGAGGAAGCGAGTTTGTACAGACCAGGAGGAGGAGAGAGGAAGTGAGATTGTGGAGACCAGGAGGTGGAGGGAATGAGTCTGTGCAGACCAGGAAGTGGAGGGAGTGAGTTTGTTATGGCCAGGAGAGGAGGGACAGGGTGAGATTTTACAGACCAGGACGTGGAGTGACTGGATATGTGCAGATCAGGAGGTGGAGGGAGGAAGTGCGATTGTGCAGACCAGGAGGTGGAGGGAGTGAGTTTGTGCAGACCAGGAGGTGAAGGGAGTGAGTTTGTGCATACCAGGAGGTGGAGGGACTGAGGTTGTGCAGACCAGGAGGTGGAGGGACTGAGTTTGTACAGGCCAGGAGATGGAGGGACAGGATTAGTTTGTACAGACCAGGAGGTGGAGGGGGTGAGTTTGTGCAGGTCAGGAGGTGGAGGGAGGAAGTGAGTTGGTACAGACCAGTAGGTGGAGGGAGTGGATATGTACAGACCAGGAGGTGGGGGGAGCGTGTTGGTACAGACCAGGACGTGGAGAGAGTGAGTTGGTGCAGACCAGGAGATGGAGGGACAGGATGAGTTTCTACAGACGAGGAGGTGGATGGAGTGTGTTGGTACAGACGAGGTGGAGAGAGTGAGTTTATGCAGACCGGGAGGTGGAGGGAGGGAGTTTGTACAGACCAGGAGGTGGAGGGAGGAAGTGGGTTGGTACAGACTAGGAGGTGGAGGGAGTGAGTTTGAGCAGACCAGGAGATGGAGGGAGGGAGTTTGTACTGACCAGAATGTGGAGAGGGGTGAGTTTATTAAACTCTTGGAGTGGGAGTCTGTAAAGTGTGGAATAGTATTCTATACAAGAAACCTAATGTTGCTGCGTTGTGCCAAGTTTGTCACCGTCACACTGACTGATTCTGTTTTATGTTTCCACACTGTTCTCCATCTGGCTGAAGTACACCTAATTAATTCCTTCATCGTGTTTTCTTTTACTTTTAGTGGGTCATCTTCCAAAACGTCTTCCGAACGCTCTGTCCTGAAACAGTGATGTGCCAATCACTGAGAAGATGGCACGTGACGGCCCCCCTTCCCGAAACGGTGATGGATTAAAGTCATAGTGAATGTAGAGCTGAATGATCCAATGAGGGACGACCATCAACCCGAGATTTCCATGTTCCCACTGAATGGAAGCTTATTCCCGGGAAAACAAGCTAGTTAATTACAGCACTCCTCTAACAGCTGACTTTGCATACTGCTGTTGGGTAATGGCCTGTAATCAGAAATAAAACGTATTACATTGGTCACTGTTTCATGTCATTTTTACCGTCAGGATCAGGCTGTCTGTATAGAAGGTGTAGGGTTGAATTGAGGCTGGGCCCAGATGTGTATATTCCAGATAAGGGGAAGGGGGGGTCAGCGCAAATGATCTGAGATAAGATAGGTGGCCCACAATATCAGCTCTCTGACCATTTACATGTAACGATGTCTCACAAATACTGGGCTATGGAGAAGGAGCTGGCAGTCTGGAAGTGATAGACGGTAACCCTGGAAAAGGTTCTGGAGCTCGGTAATTGATTCAAAAAATAGGGACGGGATTTAATAGGCGAGTAAGAGGATGGTAAAGTGATTCAGAGGCTAAGAACGTAATTCAGGGGATGGTGCAGGAGATCAGAGTGTGGAGGAAATGTTGAGGGGGAGCTGGGGTTTGCTTTTATTTTTCAGGGCACCCCGGATGTTTTCAGAACATCACAAACGTTTTCCGGGAACTGTTAACGGTTTCTAGTCACCGTGAACTGTGTCATGGAAGGGTTCAAGGCACTGTGAAGTGTTTCTCGACGCCATGGAGGTTTAAAGGACACTGTTACGGGATTCTAGGCTTCACTGAGGGGTGCAGGGCACGGTGAATTGGTTCAAGCCACCGTGGAGGGGTGCAGGGCCCCGTGAAGGGTGTCCAGCATCCGCGGAGGGTTTCGGGGCACCGTGGTGTTTCTTGGGGCCGTGGAGGCATTCATATAGAACATAGAACACGGCAGCGCAGTACGGGCCCTTCGGCCCTCGATGTTGCGCCGACCTGTGAAACCATCTGAAGCCTACCTGACCTACACGATTCCATTTTCATCCATATGTCTATCCAGTGACCACTTAAATGCCCTTAAAGTTGACGAGTCCACTACTGTTGCAGGCAGGGCGTTCCACACCCCTACTACTCTCTGAGTAAAGAAACTGCCTCTGATATCTGTCCTATATCTATCACCCCTCACGTTAAAGCTATGTCCCCTCGTGTTGGTCATCACCACCCGAGGAAAAAGACTCTCACTGTCCACCCTATCTAACCCTCTGACTATCTTTTATGTCTCTATTAAGTCACCTCTCAGCCATCTCCTCTCTAACGAAAACAACCTCAATTCCTTGAGCCTTTCCTCGTAAGACCTTCCCTCCATACCAGGCAACATCCTAGTAAATCTCCTCTGAACCCTTTCCAAAGCTTCCATATCCTTCCTATAATGTGGTGACCAGAACTGCACGCAGTACTCCAGGTGCGGCCGCACCAGAGTGATGTACAGCTGCAGCATGACCTTGTGCTTCCGAAACTCAATCCCCCTGCTTATAAAGGCTAGCACACCATATGCCTTCTTAACAGCCCTATTAACCTGGGTGGCAACTTTCAGGGATTTATGTACCTGGATGCCGAGATCTCTCTGTTCATCTACACTACCAAGAATCTTGCCATTCGCCCAATACTCTGCATTCCTGTTACTCCTTCCAAAGTGAACCACCTCACACTTTTCCGCATTAAACCCCATCTGCCACCTCTCAGCCCAGCTCTGCAGCTTATCTATGTCCCTCTGTATCCTACAACATCCTTCAGCACTATCCACAACTCCACCGACCGTGTAATCTGCAAATTTACTAGCCCATCCTTCTACACCCTCTTCCAGGTCATTTATAAAAATGACAAACAGCAGTGGCCACAAAACAGATCCTTGCGGTACACCACTAGTAACTGAACATTTGCCATCAACCACCACCCTCTGTCTTCTTTCAGCTAGCGAATTACTGATCCAAACCGCTAAATCACCTTCAATTCCATACTTCCTTATTTTCTGCAATAGCCTACCGTGGGGAACCTTATCAAACGCCTTACTGAAATCCATATACACCACATCAACAGCTTTACCCTGATCCACCTGTTTGGTCACCTTCTCAAAAAACTCAATAAGGTTTGTGAGGCATGACCTACCCTTCACAAAACCATGTTGACGATCGCTAATCAACTTTTTCTTTTCAAGATGATTATCAACCCTATCTCTTATAACCTTTTCCAACATTTTACCCACAACCGAAGTAAGGCTCACAGGTCTTTCATTACCAGGGTTGTCTCTACTCCCCTTCTTGAACAATGGGACAACATTTGCTATCCTCCAGTCTTCCGCCACTATTCCTGTCGACAAAGACGACATAAAGAACAAGGACAAAGGCTCTGCAATCTCCTATCTGGCTTCCCAGAGAATCCTAGGATAAATCCCATCTGGCCCAGGGGACTTATCTATTTTGACATTTTCCAAAATTGCTAACACCTCCTCCTTTTGAACCTCAATTCCATCTAGCCTGGTCGACTGAACCTGAGTGTTCTCCTCGACAACATTGTCTTTCTCCAGTGTAAACACTGACGAAAAATATCCATTTAATGCTTCCCCTATCTCCTCTGATTCCACACACAACGTTCCACTACTATCCTTGATTGGCCCTAATCTTACTCGAGTCATTATTTTGTTCCTGATATACATATAGAAAGCCTTAGGGTTTTCCTTGATCCTATGCGCCAACGACTTTTCGTGTCCTCTCCTCGCTCTTCTTAACTCTCCCTTTAGGTCCTTCCTGGCTAACTTGTAACTCTCAAGTGCCCTAACTGAGCCTTCATGTCTCATCCTAACATAAGCCTTCTTCTTCCTCTTGACAAGTGCTTCAACTTCCTTAGTAAACCACGTTTCCCTTGCTCGACAACCTCCTCCCTGCCTGACAGGTACATACTTATCAAGGACACGCAGTAGCTGTTCCTTGAAAAAGCTCCACATTTCGATTGTACCCATCCCCTGCAGTTTCCTTCCCCATGCTATACATCCTAAATCTTGCCGAATAGCATCATAATTGCCTTTCCCCCAGCTATAATTATTGCCTTGCGGTATATACCTATCCCTGCCCATTGCTAATGTAAACATAACCGAGTTGTGATCACTATCACCAAAGTGCTCACCTACATCTAAATCTAACACCTGGCCGGGTTCATTACCTAGTACCAAATCCAATGTGGCCTCGCCCCTTGTTGGCCTGTCTACATACTGTGTCAGAAAACCCTCCTGCACACACTGCACAAATACTGACCCATCTATAGTACTCGAACTATAGTATTTCCAGTCAATATTTGGAAAGTTAAAGTCCCCCATAACAACTACCCTGTTACTCTCGCTCCTGTCAAGAATCATCTTTGCAATCCTTTCCTCTACATCTCTGGAACTATTCGGAGGTCTATAGACAACTCCCAACAGGGTGACCTCTGCTCTACTGTTCCTAACCTCGGCCCATACTACCTCAGTAGACGAGTCCTCAAGCGTCCTTTCTACCGCCGTAATACTTTCCTTGATTAACAATGCCACACCCCCCCTCTTTTACCATCTTCTCTGTTTTTACAGAAACATCTAAATCCTGGAACCTGCAACAACCATTCCTGTCCCTGCTCTACCCATGTCTCCGAAATCGCCACAACATCGAGATCCCAGGTACCAACCCATGCTGCAAGCTCACCCACCTTATTCTGGATGCTCCTGGCGTTGAAGTAGACACACTTCAAACCAGCGTCCTGCTTGCCGGTGCCCTCTTTCGAACTTTTAACCCTATCCCTGACCTCACTACTCTCAACATCCTGTACACTGTGACTACAAAGAGACCAGGACACCAATACGGGTTTCGCGGCGACATTGAGGGCTTTAGTACACCTTGAAGGGTCCATCGGCGCCATGGAGGGGTTCAGGACACGGTGAAGGGACTCTGGGCGCCATGGAGGGGTGCAGGACACCTGGAAGGGCTTCTCGGCGCCATGGAGGGTTTCCGGACACCGTGAATGGTCCCTCGGCGCCATGGAGGGTTTCAGGGCACCATGAAAAGTTTCTAGGCGCCGTGGAGATGTGCAGGGCACCATGAAGGGGTTCTAGGCGCCATGGAGGGGCGCAGGGCACCATTAAGGTTCTCTAGGCGCCATGGAGGTGTGCAGGGCACCATGAAGTGTTTCTAGGCGTCACGGTGGTGCTCAGGACACCGTTACGGGACCCTAGGCGCGATGGAGGGGTACAGGGCACGGTGAAGGGTTTCTAGGCCCCGGGGACGGGTGCGGGGGCCCGTGAAGGGTTTCTAGGCGCCACGGAGGGGTTTCGGGCTCTGGTGTGTTTCTAGGCGCCGTGAAGGTGTTCAGGACACCTATAAGCGTTTCGCGGCGACATGGAGGGCTTTCGAACACCTTGAAGGGTTTCCAGGCGCCATGGAGGGGTGCAGGACACCTGGAATGGCTTGTAGGCGCCATGGATGGGTGGGTACAGGACACCGTGCAGGGTCTCTATGCGCCATGTAGGGTTTCAGGGAACCGTGGAGTTTCTAGGCGCCATGGATGCGTTCAGGACCGTGAAGGGTCTCTTGGCGCTATGGAGGGGTGCAGGGCACCATGAAGGGGTTCTAAGCGCCATGGAGGTGTGCAGGGCATCATGAAGGAGTTCTAAGCGCCATGGAGGGGTGCAGGGCACCATGAAGGGGTTCTTGGCGCCATGGAAGGTTTCAGGACACCGTGCTGGGTTGCAGATTACCGCAAAGGGTATTTGAGGACTGGAAAATATTTTAGCTAACGGAACGATATTCCCTCTGGAGGGGAAGAGGTTTCATGGTTGACTGATAGATTAACACAGCTACACGATATTTTGAACGGTCGGAGGGAGAAAAATGCGAGGGGAATTTCCGGTGAGTGCAGATGGTACTGGGGAACGTTTCAGCGGATCGGAAAGCGGCGGTGACAGGGCTCAATGGAACTTAATCATTTCAATGAGTGGGGAGGGAATGAGGGGCTAAAGAAGATTTTAGTGTGTTTAGAAAGGATTGGGAGAGATGGGAATGACTGTCACTGGGTGCAGAATGCAAATAGAGGATGGGGACGAGATTCGGTTAGTGACAAAAGGAATCAGGAATAGTTGTAGAGAGGAGGCGGTGACGTAATGATTTTTTCATTGGACGAGTTAACTGAAGACTCAGAGACCCTGAATGATGCTCTGGGTTCAAGTCCCACCATTGCAGATTCTGAAATTTGAATTCATTGAAAGTCTGATTGTGACCATGAATCTATTGACGTAACAAAACAGCTGGTTCACAAATGTTCTTTAGGGAGGAAATCAGCCGTCTTTACCTGGCCCGGCCTCCATGTGACTTCAGACTCACAGCAATGTTGTTGTGTCTTAACTGCCCCAAGATTTGGGATTGTTAGGAACTTCTGGCACAGACTGCGACGTCCACATCCCAAGAACACATTTTAAAAAAGACATTTGAATGAGTGTCCGACATGAAGCGGAGACTAACATTAAAATAATAACCGTTATATAAATAATTTATTTAACCAGTGTCCTGAATTTAACAGAGACTATATAAGCCGTGTAAAATATTGAATACAAACTACTTAAACAATGTGAGGGAATTTACACATTTTCACACATAGTAAATAGACCAATTAAATAGTTTCCTGCATTAAACTGAGTCTATTTAAATACAGTCATACATTTAAATGAGATTATTGAAAAGTGTCCTCCACTCAACAGAGAGAATTAAAATAGTGCCCTGGACCTACATTAAACGGAGAACATTTAAATAGTGACCTCCATTAAATACAGATTATTTAAAAAGGCTCCTAAATTAAAGAGGCGATGTAAATTGTGCTTTCCCCACAAAAAATGTCAGTTTCGAAGATTAAACAGAGACCATTTGAACAGTATATGCACAAAAAACAAAGATTTATGTGGGACATTATTAAAACAATGTCCTACATTAAACAGGGACCATTTAAACAGTATACATAATAAAACAGAGAATATTAAAACAATGTCCTACATTAAACAGGGACCTTTCAAACAGTATACACAATTAAACAGAGATTATTAAAACAATGTCTGAAATTAAACAGGGACCATTTAAACAGTATACAAAATAAAACAGGTATTATTAAAACAATGTTCGACATTAAACAGGGACCATTTAAACAGGATACATAATAAAACAGAGATTATTAAATCAATGAACGACATTAAATAAAGACCATTTCAGCCATTGTCTCCATTAATAGGAGGCTAGAAAATGACTCCTCTCTCAAAAGAGACCATTTAGTCATAGAATCACATAATTTCAGTGCAGGTGTCTTTAAAGACATGGCTACACTTCCATTCAAGTACACGATCTTGTAAAGGACGGATGCAAAACCTTTGGTACATCCTCATCGGATTATTCCTGTTCCACTAAGAGAAATAATTAAACTAGAATTCGAAAGGCGAAAACAACAAGGAATAATTTCATGAGTCACTGAACCGACTAACTGGGTCAGTTCCATCGTTTGCGTGAAGAAACCGTCAGGTTATCTACAGAAGGGAAAAAGCTGGAAAATCTCAGCAAGTCTGGCAGCATCTGTAGGGAGAGAAAAGAGTCCGATGACTCTTTGCCAAACCTCTACAGATCTACATAGGTGATCTACGGATAGTTATAGACGCCAAAGTTCTTAACAAGAACATCATGTGCGAACACTATCCCATTCCAAAACGAGAGGACATAGAACAGTACAGCACAGAACAGGCCCTTCGGCCCTTGATGTTGTGCCGAGCAATGATTACCGGACTCAGACCCACGTATCCACCCTATACCCGTAACCCCCCACACCCTTAACCTTACTTTCAAGGACACTACGGGCAATTGAGCATGGCCAATCCACCTAACCCGCATATCTTTGTACTGTGGGAGGAAACCGGAGCACCCGGGGGAAACCCACCCACACACGGGGAGGACGTACAGACTCCACACAGACAGTGACCCAGCCGGGAACCGAACCTGGGACCCTGGAGCTGTGAAGCATTTATGCTAACCACCATGCTACCGTGCTGCCCCACCCAGGTGGCAAGTACGATTGTGAGTTGTCCAAGACACTCTTTTTCAATTAGAGCATATCGTCATTCTGTTGGTATCATCACAATAGATTTATTTGCAACAGGAACGCAAGGTGAAATGTCGTCTTTTTGCAAGAGTACTGATCCTATTCTGTCCTGACTCGCAAGTCGAAATTGATGTCTTCCAGTTTGGATCGAAAGATGCTAAGATAGGTGCAGTTGTTAATTTGGATTTTAAATCAAGCCACTCTTTGATGATTGATTTATTCCAAAGAGGTGGATATTCTGATCAAGTTTCGAAGAGCTGTTGTTCCAGTTGATAGAAAAGGAATGAAATTGCCTCCGAAGTTGACAACGCCTGAAAATCGCAGAACTGCCAGACTCGTAGGGGTTGTAAGCATGAGTGGAATTCTTCAGTGTTGGAGCTGCTCACAAAAATGGGAATTTGGCTGGGTAGGGGCTGTTCACTGGCTGGGGAATTAGGCAGGATAGGGGCTGTTCACTGGAAGGGGAATTGGTCAGTGTGGGGGCTGTTCACTGTCAGGGGGATTAATCAGGTTACGGGCTGTTCACTGGCAGGGAGATTAGTCTGGGTATGGGGCTGTTCACAGGCAGGGGAATCAGTAACTGTCATGTCTGTTCACTGGCTGGGCTATTGGCCAGTGTGGGGGCTGTTCAAAGGGAGGGAAATTAGTCAGGGTAGTGGCTGTTCACTGGTAGGGGGTTTAGTCAGGATAAGGGCTTTTCACATGGTGGGGGAATTGGACAGGGTGGGAGCTATTCACAGTTAGGGGGATTAATTAGTGGAGTGGCTGTTAACAGGCAGGGGGAATTAGTCAGGGCAGGAGCTGTTCACTGGCAGGGGAGTTATTCAGGGTAGGGTCTGTTCACTGGCAGGCGGATTAGTCAGGATGGGGGTTGTTCACTGGCAGGGGGATTAGTCAGGGTGGGGGCTGTTCACTGGCAGGGGGATTAGTCAGGGAAGGGGCTGTTCACAGGGAGGGGGGATTAGTCAGGGTGGGTGCTGTTCACAGGGTGGGGTAATTGGACAAGGTGGGGCTATTCACAGGTAGGGGGATTAGTCAGGGTAGGGGCTGTTCACAGGCAGGGGAATTAGTCAGGGTAGGCGCTGTTCACAGGCAGGGGGAATTAGTCAGGGTAGGCGCTGTTCACGGTCAGGGGGATTAGTCAGGGTGGGTGCTGTTCACAGGGAGGGGAATTAGTCAGGGTAGGGGCTGTTCACAGGGAGGGGGGATTAGTCAGGGTGGGTGCTGTTCACAGGGAGGGGGCAATAGTCAGGGTAGGGGCTGTTCACAGGGTGGGGTATTTGGACAAGGTGGGGCTATTCACAGGTAGGGGGATTAGTCAGGGTAGGCGCTGTTCACGGGCAGGGGAATTAGTCAGTTTGGGGGTTGTTCACAGGGAGGGGAATTAGTCAGTTTTGGGGCTGTTCACAGGGAGGGGAATTAGTCAGTTTTGGGGCTGTTCACAGGGAGGGGAATTAGTCAGTTTTGGGGCTGTTCACAGGGAGGGGAATTAGTCAGTTTTGGGGCTGTTTACTGGCAGGGGAATTAGTCAGGGAACGGACTGTTCACCGGTTGGGGGTATTTGTCAGGGTGGGGGCTGTTCACTGGGAGGTGAATTAGTCAGTGTAGCGGCTGTTCACAGGGAGGTGAATTAGTCACTGCAGCGGCTGTTCAATGGCAGGGGAATTAGTCAGAGTCGGGCTGTTCACCTGCGGGGTAATCAGTCAGGGACGGAGTTGCTCACAGGGGAAATGAGAATTAGTCAGTGCAGGGGTTGATCACTGTTGATGGGAATTAGTCATGGGATGGTAAATTCACAGGCAGGAGGAATTAACTCTGTTATGGGCTGTTCACACGGAGGGGGCATTAACCGCCATCGTGGTCAATTAGACAGTGTACGGGCTGGTAACTGTGAAGCAGGATTAGTCATGGTAACGGGTAGTCACAGACCGGGGGAGTTAGTCAGTCTGGGATCCGTCACAATGAAAAGGATATTAGTCATGGTATTGTCTGCAATCAGTGATCATAGAACATAGAATTTACAGTGTAGAAGGAGGTCATGCGGCGCATCGAGTCTCCGCCGGCCTTTCTCCATAGCACCCTACTTAAGCTCAGACCTCCACCATATCCCCGGAACCCAGGTACCCACCTAAACGACATGGGTATAAAAAAGGATGAGATCCTAAAAGCAGAATACAGGGAATTAGTATGGAAGTTAATAAATCGGACCATAAAAGTAGTGATATCTGCATTACCACCGGTGCCACGTGCTAATCAGAGTAGAAATAACAGGAGAAACAGGCTGAATACGTGGCTGGAGAGATGGTTTCAGGGTGATGGCTTCAGATTTCTGGGACATTGGGACTGGTTTGGGGGGCGGTGGGACCTGCACAAACTGGATGTGTTGTCCCTGTGCAGGACTGCGACTGATATCCGAGGGGGCTAATTGCTAGAGCGGTTGGAGAGGGATTAAACTAATTTTGCCAGGGCGATTGGAAGCTATTCAAGGAGACAGAGAAAGAGGGAGCACGGACAGAAGCAAAAGGTTGAATAGTGAAGAAGAAAAGTGATAGGTGAAGAAACCGAGGACAAAATTCAAACAGGGCAGTAGCGAAAAATATTGGGAGCAAGAAAAACTTTGTAAAAAAGACAAACTTCAAGTCTCTGTACCTTAATGCACGGAACATTTGCCATGAAATGAAAATGAAAAAATGAAAATCGGTACAAGTAGGCTTCAAATGAAGATACTGTGACAAGCCCCTACTCGCCTCATTTCGGCGCCTGTTGCGGGATGCTGATACGAAAATCGAACCGTGCTGCCGGCCTGCCTTGGTCTGCTTTCAAATCCAGCGATTTAGCCCTGTGCTAAACAACCACTGTTTTGTAATTGGATTAACTAATCTCACAGATAGAAATGAATGGATATGACATCATTGGGATTACGGAGACATGGTTGCAGAGGGAACAGGGATGGGAACTGAATGTCCCAGCGTTTTCAGTATTTCGGAAGGCCAGGCAGAAAAGAAAAGATGGTGGCGTGCCGCTGCTGATTAAAGATGAAATTAACACAGTAGAGCGAAAGTATATTAGCTCTGACAATGTGGAATCTGTATGGGTACAGTTGATAAATACAAAGCTTCAAAAGATATTAGTGGCAGGGGGATGGGAACCTATTAAAGGAGACAGAGAAAGATGGAGCAAGGACAAAAGCAAAAGGCAGAAATGTGAAGAAGAAAAGTGAGAGGAGGAGAAACCGAGGGCAAAACTCAAACAGGGCTCTAGCGAAAAATATTGGGAGCAAGAAAAACAGTGGTGAGATTGGGAACGGCATTAAACAAGAACTTACAGATTCATGTAACAAGGCAATATCTGTGATCATGGATGATTTTAATCCTCACACAGATTTGACAAATCAAATAAGCCACAATGCCGGAGAAAAGGAATTCCTGGAGTGTATACGGGATGGTTTCCTTGACCAATATATGGAGGATAAAAACTAGAGAGCGGGCCATCTTTGACTGGGTACTGTGTAATGAGAAGGGAGTAATTGGCAACCTGGCTGTTCGAGACTCTTTGGGGTTGAGAGACAATAACATGATTGAATTTTTTATCAAGATGGAGAGTGAAGAAGTTGGTTCGGAGATAGAGTGCTGAATCTTGACAAAGGGAACTATGAAGGTATGAGGCGTGAGGGAGAGATTGGGAGAGTTACTTAAAGGGATGGAAGTGGATAGACCATGGCAAATATTCAGGGAACACATAGGGGTCTACAGCAACTGTGCATTACTGTCTGACACAAAACCAAAGGCGGTAAGCAGGCCAATTCATGGCTTACAGAGGAAATTAGAATTAGTACCCGATATAAGGAAGCAGCATACAGCTTGGCCAGGAAATTAGTCTGTGGTTGGGAGCAATTGAGAATTCAGCAAAGAAGGACAGAGGGATTGATTAAGAAGCGGAAATCAGTACGAATGGAAACTTGCAGCGAGCATGAAGACTGCCACTAAAAGTTACTATATATATGTGACGAGGAAGAGATTGGTAAAAGGAAATATGGGTCCCCGACAGACAAAAACAGGGGAATGCATAATGAGTGACAAAGACATGGCTGAGCAATTGAATACATGCTCTTGGTCTGTATTCGCAAAAGAGAACAAAAATCAGTCAGCAGAAACTTTGGAGAATGAAAGGTTTAGTAAGAGGGAAGCAGTGCGGGAGATCGACATTAGAAGATAAATGGTGGGAGGAAAATTGAGGGTCGTAAAGGCGGATAAATCACCACGGCCTGATAACCTGCATCCCAGAGTGCTTAAGGAGGTGGCTCAGGAAATCGTGGATGCATTGGTTGTCAAGTTACCTAACACTATATAGTCTGGAACTGTTCCTGCAGATTGCAGGGTAGCTCACGACTCTCTGATATTCAAAAAGGGAGGTAGAGAGAATGCAGGGAATTATACACCAGTAAACCAAACATCGGTATCGGGGAAATGCTTGAATCCATTATCAAGGACTTTATAGCGGAACAGCATGGATTTATGAAGGGAAAATCATGCTTGACAAGTCTGTTGGAATTCATTGAAGATGCAACCAGTACAGTTGACAAGGGGATCTAGTCGATGTGGAATATTTGGACTTTCAGAAGGCGTTTGACAAAGTTCCGCATCAGAGATTATTGTGCAAACTTAAAGTGCATGGGATTGGAGGAAATGTATTGAAGTAGATGGAAAACTGGTTGGCAGAGAGGAAACAAAGAAAAGGGATTAATGGGTCATTTTGAAATTGGCAGGCAGTAACGAGTAGGGTGCCAGAGGTGTCGGTGCTGGTGCGCCAGCTATTCACAATATCTAGTAATGATTTGGATGAGGGAATAGAATGTAACATCTCAAAGTGTTCAGATGATATCAAGTTATATGGGAGGGTGAATTATGACGAGAGTGCAGGGATCCTTCAGAATGATCTGGACAGGTTGACGACTGAGCAAATCAATGACAGATGTCGTATAATTTCGATAGTTGTGAGGTTATTCACTTTAGAAGCAAAAACAGGGAGGCAGATTACAACCTGGATGGTTGTAAATCGGGAGAGGGCCGTGTACAGCGGGATGTGTCTGTCTTTGCGCACCATTTGCTGAAGGCGGTAAAATGGGCTAATGGAATGTTGGCCTTCATTTTATTAGGTTTCGATTATAGAAGCAGGGAAGTGTTGCTGCAATTGTACAGGGCCTTGATGAGGCCACACGGAGTATTCGGAACAGTTTTGGTCTCCTTCTCTGAGGATGGATGTTCTTCCTCTCGAGGGAGTGCAGCGATTGTTTACCAGACTGATCCCAGGGATGGCAGGACTGTCATATGAGGAGAGATTGAATAGATTGGGATTGTTCTGGCTGGAGTTCAGAAGAATGAGGGGGTATCTCATAGCGATTCTTAAAATTCTAACAAGACCAGAGAGAGTGAGATGCAGGGAAGGTGTTACCAGTGATGAGTGTGTCCAGAACCAAGGAGTCACAGTCTGAGGATGCAGGGTGAACAATTTCGGACAGAGATAAGGAGACATTTGTTCACACAAAGAGTGGTGAGCCTGTGGAATTCATTACCACAGGAAGTAGTTGATGCTAAAACTTTGAATATATTCAAGAAGCGGCTGGATTTAGCACTTGGGAGAATGGGATCAAAGCCTATGGCGAGAAAGCAGGATTCGGCTATTCAGTTGGATGATCAGCAATGATCACGATGAATGGCAGAGCAGGCTCGAACGTCCAAAACACCTCCTCCTGCTCCTATCTTCTCTTTATCGATGTATCTATGTATGTATCAAGTTTGTGTTTAGGGCGCACCTCACCATGGTCCGGTTCAGTCGATGTTTTGAAGGGGTCGAAGATAAGTGTGAGCTGTGTTTTGGAGATCCTGCTCACCACACGCACATTTTCTGTTTCTTTCCCAAGCTGCTGTTTTTTTGGCGGATTTGTTCCGCAGCATATCGGCACTCCTGCAGGTTGAGTTGAAAACGAGCCTATTAGTTGTGTGTGTCGTGTGGGACTAGCTGGTGTTCAGGACGGGGCGGGATGAATGCATTGATAATCGTATCGCTGCTGGCCCGGTGATGGATGTGGTAACCTTGAGACAAGTGACGCCAGCCAGTGACGCACAATGGCTGAGTGATTGAATGTAATTCCTGTACCTCGAGGTCAGGTTCACGGGGAGGGACTAGCTAGTGGCCTGTTATTCTGCACTTTAAAGGTCTGGTCACTGTTATCTATGTGTGGGAGGGACTGGCATTGTTTCTTGCTTCATGTTATATTTCAGCTATTGGGTTTCATGTTATTGTTTGTAAACTATGATGCGTGCAGCACTATTGTGTTGTGTTGCACATTTTTGACATGGATATGTTTAAATTTCAGGGACAATATTAGAAAGAAATACATTTAGCACTGAAATATTGACAGTTTACAAACGTTGCCACAGATAATAGGAAGTAGGAGAGGGTTTAGCTCTTTTCCTTTTTCTCATCAAAATGGAAATGATCATCTTCGACAACATTTACATTATTTTCCGAACTGTTCGATGGTCCGCCAATCACAATCTGAAACATTCGCCCTGATTGTGCAAATATGTAAAACTAACTGCTCTGTAACTATTCGCAAATAATTTGCCAGATTTGCGGAAGAGAGATATTACTTTACCAATAAGTCTGCAGATTAAGTGAATTCGGAAGCTACATATAATTTCACACTGGTCAAAATGGACCTCTGGTCAAAATTGACAAGAAGGCATCATCATTTTGAATAAAACTTCTTTATGATGGTTCACAGCTTTTTTGTCTGATTAACTGAAATCGATCAGAAACACGTTTTCTGGGGTGGCACGCGGCACACTGGTTAGCACTGCAGACGGGCGCTGAGGACCCGGTTTCGCATCCCAACCGTGGGTCACTGTCCGTGTGGAGTTTGTACATTCTTCCCGTGTCTACCTGGGTTTCACTCCCACATACCAAAGATGTGCAGCGGAGGTGGATTGTCCACGCTAAATTTCCCCTTGGAAAAAAAATAATTGGGTACTCTCAATTTTTTTTTTAAAGAAACACGTTTCGAGTCATGTCAGAAGGTTTACAAATAATGAAATGCGTACAAATGTGAGCGGCGCTCATTGAGCTCCGTGAGATGCTCTGTTGGAACTTTTCCCTGATACACTCCCTGCACAGTGTGATGCTTTGATTCTGGAGGGTCTCTTGGCGGTCTGCTATTCCATTTACCGGCTGCAGGAGGAAGTGTTTGTTGGGATATCTGCACTGCTCCTCATTATCCAGGTTTAAATGAACTTATTGGTTCCTAACGACAATAGATATGTCACTGCTGACAAATTAACAAATTGGTGCATGCTAAGATAAGTTATTCCATGGATATGTATTTTATCCAATTGGACAATGCAATTCAGTCCGGGCTACTGGTTTGACTGAGATTGGGATTAATGCAAAGCACGCCGGCTGAACACATAATTGAAAGTGTCATGCTATCTGATCGAAAGCAACCACACACAACATCATTGCACGGCAGACGGTCCCTGACTTGTTGGAAATTACAGACATGGATAGTTGGAGCAAATACTGTTCCAGGAGAAATCAGTGACGAAACGTGGGTCGTTGACAAATTGACTGGAGATTAAGTAATGTGTACCGTTATAACCTTTTTATACGCCGACCATGTTGGGTTCGGAATTATTGTGAACCGCATTGGGGTGAATGTGATTCACACTATATATAGTTGCCAATGTCACTCCATGTGTATATGTTCGTCATCTACCCATTGTAAGTGCAGTTGCACTATACGACCACCAGGGAGAGTCGCTCTGGGAGTACGCGAGAGTTTGTACTGGGCTCCTCCCTTGGCTCCGTCCAGAACTCCTCCCCCTTGGACCGATGTAGAAAGATCTGTGCCTTAGAGCCAGCCTGTCAGTTCACCGAAGTTTAGCGACGAATAGGCTGGCTCTATTGTAAATGTATTAAAACCTCTGTTCAGATCTAACTACACGTGTTCGCTGAATTGATGGTTCCATCATGCATAAGTAGGGGAGATGTGAGGATTTAAAACGAAACAATGGTGGCAGCCCATCGAATTTTGGATCAGGCGGTAAATCAGAGACCAGGCAAGAGGGAGGGAGGTGTTGCTGCGAGAAATGAAACACTGACCGTGAAAACAAGATATTGTGTGGTAAAATTAGCAGGAGAGACTACAGGTTATGAAAAAGAATAAAACGATGAAAATAAAAGATCTGTAACTGAATGGACCGAACATGTGAAATAAAGCAGATGAACTGAGAGCGGACTGGCAATACAGAATTAACATTCGATAGCCATTATGGAGAAATAGTGGGAAGAGGGCAATGATTTTGGCCTGAGTATTGAAGAGTGAAGGATGGGTTTCTGTAAATAAAGGGGTAACAAGGTGAAGGAGTGGTTCTGCTGGTTACTGATGATATCACCAGCGAAGAGGGTCTTGTTTAGCACACTGGGCTAAATAGCTGGCTTGGATTGCACAACAATCCAGCAGCGTGGATTCAATTCACATACCAGACACCCCGAACAGGCGCCGGAATGTGGCGACAAGGGGCTTTTCGCAGTAACTTCTTTGAAGCCAGCTTGTGACAATAAGCTATTATTATTGGAGAGTGATGATCTAAGTTCAGAAGACCAAGAGATGAAAATGGTTTGTTGGGAGATGAGATGTGATTAAGGCAATGATTCAGTTGGGGGTGCCTGGTACAACGTCCCCAAATAATAACCACAGTGCAGAATGCAGCATAAAGTAAAAGAGAATTGGATCTTAAGAGAAAGACACGCCGATAATCATGGAGACTGAAACTTGTATTTAACCTGGAACATTCAGAATCGTAAAGTCAGACTTAGAAGAACGGTTCATTGAAAATCTTCGTTACAGATTCTTTGGATATTATATTCTGAATCCAACTGGAGTGTGCGCTCTGCTGGACCTGGAACTGGCATTGGACAGAAATAATTAAACATCTCACAGTGAAAGAGGAATCTCGGTAGCAGCGAACATTTTTTGATTCAATTTTCTCTTCATTGTGAGGGGACGAAAATGTTTTGAGGCTATGTTTTTAAATTTAAATGAGAGGAGTTGTGAGGGTTTCAATGCTGACATGGTTAAAATAAATTTGAAAATTAGTGGAATAGATAAGTCAGTGAAAATGATGTGCCACACGTTTAGGGGGATTTCTGCATGCACGGAGTAGACCCACCTCGACAACGCAGGAAAAAAAACAGTAGAAAAAAAAACATTAAGTTTAACTTAATCGGTTAAATGGGGCAGTACGGTGGTTAAAACTGCTGAATTTGTGGATTTTGTACATTACCCGCGTGTCTGTGGTAGTCTCACACCCACAACCAATTAGATGTGCAGGATTGGTGGACTGTGTATGTTGAATTGTCCCTTAAATTCAAAACCTTTCAGTATTTGTTTTTAATTATATAAAGATTAATCGTTTAAAGATAACGTGCAACTTAAAAAATAAACATGAGGGAGAATTAAAAGGCCCGAAGGTCGGACAGGATAAAATAACAATATCAAAGGAGGACTGAAATATTAATAAGGGAACATTAATGTTCATGATTAAGGTGCGCAAAACAAAGAAAAAGGTCCCAAATATTAAAACAAAATATGGTTGACTCTTAGAAAAGTAGCCTGCTATCGAAATGAACTGAACATTTATCTTATGCCAGTTTCCCTGTGGAGGATACAAGTATCACTATAGAATCAGTTATTATTCACGAAATGGAAGGGAGCGAGCAACAGGAAACAACCATTAAAGGAGTGCTATTGAGTAAATTGTGGGAAATGGAGGATGGCAGATGCCCGGATGTCGATGCTAGTCATCCTTGAGTGGCTGAATGGCGTCCTGCTGCTCCTGTGCTCTATTTTCCGAGGTATGATATTACATGAAGCTATACTTAAGGGTGGGAAAAGCCTGAATGATATTTATACCTGTACTTTCATTTAATACAGATTTACTGACCATTCTCATATTGACATAATATCCAATCAAAACTAGAATTCTGACTGATAAATGAGGTAGGACGCACTGCCTTTCTGAAAGCGTTCTCATTATCCATGTCCAGCTTTCCTATTTGAAACTCGAGGCAGATTCTTGCGTGATATTCCAGATTTAATTCCATTTAATTCGCTCTCGAAGCGTAGAAAGAAGATTGTACATTACTCTGGCCAAAAATACCTTTTAAAGTTGTGACTTTCCTGGATTCCCCACCACTATCCCGTGTACTTCAAATATCGAATATCTCCGTTGACAATGGGAAGGACTCTTAATTTTTGTCCAATATCGGAAAATGTCGCTGGGATTATCCAGACAAGTTCAACGACGACGTCAGACCAGGAAGCGATTCTCCGTCGCCAGTAATTGGCCACATTTCCTACCGTCATTCCCGGCTCTCCGTCACCATTAAACCGCCAGTGTTCTGAATGGAGGTGACGTGGTTCAGAACTGCCGTTCAATGTCATGGAGCCTTCTCTCTCTATTCAGTTCCTCAGTGATTCTGCGGGCGTTTCCCTTAGATTACCTTATTGGCTGATGGGTCCTTACATCACCAGTTCATATTCAACGGTTTGCTGAGACGAACTTCACTGACTGGATGATTATATCTTTTCGAACGTTTATCGGAGTGATAGGGACAGTATTTCTGCTCAGCGGAAGCAGATCGCAGTGATACTGCTTTACACCTGATTCGCTGACCCGGCTGTCAGTCTCCAGGCGGAGTTCCTAGATTGGGGGAGTCTCTGTGCAATGGCTTTGAACGGATATTTCAGCGTTAACCTGATTTGATATCTGAACTTGGCCTGAGTTACCACGTAAATAAATGTGTTTGTGCAACAATTTAAATTGAGCAGCATAGCTGCAGCTCTTTCTAATGTATATACAGATTCACCGATATTAAATAATCCGATCACTTTAATATACAGGAATTTTATAACATTGACCGACCAGAAAAGAATGAAGGTTCCAGATATGCTGAAGAGTAAAATCATAGATTTCCTTCTGCTTTCCATCTCTCGATCACTGTAATTTTTTCCCTTACTCTGCGTTATCAGTCCCTGACGGACCCGACTTGTCATAACAATGTGTCTGACTGTCAGAGCGTTTACCAACAGAATTAAACCGAATGGGAGCAACGGAGTTGTGACCGTGTCAAACCACTGAAATCCAACCCATCTAGGATCAAAATATATGCTTGCTTTCTTTTGACAGCCCCACGGTACATCGTTGAATATGAATATAGGCTTTTCTGTAAAGTAGAAGGGAATGTTTTTTAAAAATGCCAGAATTCCAGTTGTTGCGAGAACCACAGTCGCTGTTTTTCCGGTGCAGTATTTTGTTTTCAGCTTCTGACAACAAATGGCCACAAATCGATCAAAGGAAAACGCAATGGTGAACCAAACGGAACAATCTGTGGCTGCTCCCATCAGGACAATTTTACTACTGCACACAGGGGTGATGTATAGGAAACTCACTGGGAAATAATAATCATTCATTATTGTCAATATGACCACGATGATAATAACCAGAAGATCCGCCGTTGACATGGTGATGAGGTACCGAGTGACGCAGACGGTAAGGCCACAATTTTTCCTGGACAGGATCAGAATTGCCATTAAATTAACTGCAAAACAGAGACGAGAGGAAATATTTCTAGTTACTGATAACACATTGTCCTTTTCTGAATCATGCACAAAGGAATCTGAGTTTCACAACCCGCCTGGATTGGGCCTTGTTCTGAATTCATAATGTAAATATCCCAACCTCGGCCCTGTCGGTACAGCTGAATGCTCGTTCAATCACCTAAATGATTTATGAGATTGGCTATCTCATTTCATCTGTTTGACAGGTTTGCCGTTGACAGGTCATGTTTCGACAATGGAAAAAAAAAGTGTGCACGAAGACGGCAACTTTTGGCAATGGGTGAGCGATCGATCCGCCAATACCTTATCGGATTCTGAATCAGATTACACATGCTGGAACTGGTGTCCTCAGTGGATGCACGTCAGCAGGATTACTGCATTTTCCAAGATTTACCACCAATGTCACGTGGCCATATCGTCTACCACGATAGGGGAATTAACAATAGGATTGTTAGAGACAGCGCCCAAACAAGCAATATTCAGGTATCGGCTATCGCCAGCTTTCCTCCATCCCCACAGCATGCAATCCCAGAAATAGGCCCTC
Organism: Scyliorhinus canicula; assembly: GCF_902713615.1. Lineage (NCBI taxonomy): Eukaryota > Metazoa > Chordata > Chondrichthyes > Carcharhiniformes > Scyliorhinidae > Scyliorhinus > Scyliorhinus canicula. The sequence continues at coordinate 1,956,917 of NW_024055717.1, forward strand.
TACAGGTTTTGACCCCTACCAAGTATGGAACAATGGTAGCATTGTGGATATCACAATCCCTTCACAACTCCAGAGTCCCAAGTTCGATTCCTGGCTTGGGACACTCTTTGCGGAGTCTGCACTCCGTGTGTGCGTGGGGTTCCTCCGGGTGCTCCGGTTTCCTCCTACAGTCCAAAGATGTGCGGGTTCGGTGGATTGGTCATGATAAATTGCCCTTAATGTACAAAATTGCCCTTAGTGTTGGGTGGGGTTACTGGGTTATGGGGATAGGGTGGAGGTGTTAACCTTGGGTAGGGTGCTCTTTCCAGGAGCCGGTGCAGACTCGATGGGCCGAATGGCCTCCTTCTGCACTGTAAATTCTATGAAATATCCCAAACATGCAGGCCATGTATCTGACGTAGGCTAACTTCCCATGCCCCCAGTATGGAATATCATCCCTGATCAGATAATTAGAGACTCAGAGTTTTGCTGGGAAATGACAGCCTCCAAGGTTGGTTCCAATCCAGGGAAGTGAAAATCACAAGGAATGCTCGCCTTTCTGGTTCAGATCCATCTCTTGGAAACTGATATCTCCACCAATCGTCTTTCACCCAGGATCAATCCTACAGCCTGATTCAGAACCCCGCAGCGCCTCAGGAATAAGTACTCGGTTTCCGATTATCTGCCCCAGCACAATCAAATGACACCTCTCTCAGAATGAGACCTGCCACAGAATTACTCACCCGTCCAGGAATGAAACAAACTCCCAAAGATCAGCGACCACCTGGTTTAGACATCACTGTCTGGAACAAGAGCGCACTGCCGGGTCTGAACACTCAGCAGAATATTTACCACATTCAGCAATAGCCACGTGACTTCGTCTCAAATATAACCATTATTGGGATAGTATCTCTGACAGAAGAAGTGCCCAGTTACTTTCTTCCTAATCATATACTTTAATCATCATCATTCACACTTAGCGCCGATCCCCACGCTCGAAAACACGACACAGTTTTCATCGCCTCGGCAGCTCCTCCGGATTAGCCCTCACACAAAGGGCCTCAATATCGGACAACAGACCTTAGAGGTTCCCCAGTCACGGATCAGTTCACTGGGATTGTGCCAATTTACTATGCCAATCAATTAGCGGGATTTCTTTCACATTATCAGCAAACATTTCAACAAGTGGCTGCACCTGGGAAGGGTACTTTGGCCAGTGAAACCAACTCGATTAGGCGGAGATTCCCATGTGAGTCAACAATCGTGGCTAGCGCCAGGTGCCCGACAGAAGGCCAGTGTCCAGTGTCTGGACAGCGGCGTCAATGTATTCTAACCCCTGGTACGATAAAGACCGTTGGCATATTATGAACGCCCTGACCCTCTAATCCCGCGGCATCTGCGATGCTCAGCTTTTGCCAGGACGAATTACCAGCGGCGAGTTTCTCCCGTACTTTTGAAAATCAGGAAACAGGTATCATGGTGCTGAGGGAGACAGGAGGAAGTACATGATCCCAGAGGACCCAATGCGTGCAGCTAGTCCTGCGGCTGGCTGGCCGAGAGGATGTTGGCGGAGTGCAGTGAGGCGCGGGTTTAGCGGGTAGTGACGGGTGGTGACTGGCATTATCTACGAGGTCGGGCTGGCACCTCCGGGACCACATTGTCCAGCCACGGACCGTCGCTGCCGCAGTATGCACGGCAGCCCTCGTGCTGCACCCCTCACTGACCGTTCATCAGCCACGGACAGCCCCTGCTGCCGTATGCACGGCAGCCCTCATGCTGAACCCCTCACTGACCGGCCATCAGCCACGGACCGTCCCTGCCGCAGTATGCACGGCAGCCCTCATGCTGCGTCCCTCACTGACCGTTCCTCAGTCCAGCCACGGGCCGCCCCTGCCGCAGTATGCACGGCAGCCCTCATGCTGAACCCCTCACTGACCGTTCATCAATCCAGCCACGGACCGCCCCTGCCGCAGTATGCACGGCAGCCCTGATGCTGAACCCCTCACTAACTGTTCATCAGCCACGGACCGTCCCTGCCGCAGTATTCTCGGCAGCCCTCATGCTGCCCCCCTCACTGACCGTTCATCAGCCACGCACTGTCCCTGCCGCTGTATACACGACTGTTCACATGCTGCATCCCTCACTGACCGTTCATCAGGGCCTGTGCTTACGACGAGTGACTGCGGTCGAAGTCTCTCTTGCCTTCCCTATGTCCGGTATGTGTTTTCTGCATAGCATGCAAGAAACAACTCTTTTCACTCTATATTAATACATGTGACAATAATAACTGAAATCAAATGCAAATGAAATCAAAGAACAATGCTAACATTGCCGTTCAGTGCCTACCGACAATATATTACAGAATCCAACAAGGAATGTCGGCATTCATCCTAATCGGAAGCTAATCGTCTACATTTACTTCAAACAAAATGTAGAACACCAATTATAGACCACTTAAAGCCATGTCACTTTTTTGAAAAATAATGTAAGCAAAACATAATAGATAAGGAATCAACTGTAAATGAAGAATGTTATTTTTCCATGTGTTCACGGGCGGTGGAGCTTCACAGTCTGTGCCCAAATGCATTGGCCATCCGCAATTGCACGTGAGGGAGCAGTGAAGAGTCAACCATATCGCTGTGGTGTGGAGGCACATTTTGGAAGACCAGGTAAGGACGGCAGATTCCCTTCCCTACAGGGGAAGCACATAGCTCTTTCTGACAATTGGCAATGTTTTCATCGTCATCGTTAGACTTTTAATTCGAGATTTGTATTAAATTCAAATATCAAGCGAAGTAGTGGGATTTCGTCCTGGTACGCAGAGCATTTTTCTGAGTGTCTGGTTTACTTATCCAGTGACACTAGCTGTATGCCAATGCCTCCCATTAATTATAAACAGTAGTCAGCGCAAAGACCAACAACAACCATAAGGAACTGACATATTCAAATAACTATGAGGAATTATATATTAGATTTGTAAGATAGAGCACAGCACTTTAATTTCAAAAAACACGTTCGGTATTTCTGAATAAAACACATTCATGGCTAATTTCAGCACGTGTCAGTTTAAACAACAAGTATCAGAAAAGTCAAGAGGAAAAATGAAATTGGGGAACAAGGCAGTTAATCAGGTCCAAGGAATCTATGCAGAACCCGAGGAGAGAATCTGCCAGGTTTCGGCTCAAGGCCCGTATTGTGAGAGAAGAACCTATTGAAAGCTGCAAAACTACGACAGACCTGGCTTCACCCCTGAATTACCTCAGAAAATATTCTTCCCTCTCTTCCCTCTCACATGTCCCATCCCCTGTGTATTCAGGATTATTTTGAAGGACCCATGCTGTGCAGATAATGTTGTGACGGATGGTCCTTAATCCTGAATACACAAGGCATTGGACGTGTGAGAAGGAAGAGACAAAACAATGTTTTCTGACGTAATTGAGGGGTGAAGCCAAGTCTATATGTAGTTTTGCAGTTTTCAGTCGGTTCTACTCCGAAAATTCTATGGGTTATGTCGTGAGAAGAAATTTCTCCTCCTCTCTGCCCGGACTGAGTGACCACATATACTGAGAATATGATCCTAGGATCTAGACTCTCGCACAATTGTAAACAGACTCTCAGCATCTACCAAGTATAGCCTTCCATTCGTCTCAAATGTCTCACGATTATTCCAAATTTCAATGAGCACAGGTGTGTGTTTGAGTGAGCTAGTTTACATGGCAGTGTGATGGTGTGAGTCTGTAAGTCTGTGAGCGATGGAATGGATGGGTGTGATTGAGTCTTTTTAAGGGAAAGCAATAATATAGATGTTTGTAAGTGGGTGGAAAGTCAAGCGTGGTGGACTGCATGGCAGGTTTTACATTTATTGGACAGTAACATGAACAGAAGCGGACGTTGTGTATTTTTGACGAGTGTCAAGAATACAAAGTAAAATGTTCGTCTCATTTATTAGGATGTAATATATGTAGTGGAGCTGAACTTTGCACATTTTCGGGACTTGTTGTTACAGCACCAGACCAGATCAGGCCCCCCAGTTTATACAAGGAAATCGGGTGAGAATTCCCAACAATCTGTTCAATTTGTAAACTGTGAGCAAATGATGCTTCACTCCCAGAAGTGATTCTTCTGACAAGTAGGGATTTATCGTTATTTAAAAAATCTTTATTTCGAACACACGATTAGTCCTGTTAACATTCAAGCAAAAGAAAAACAGATCAGCTTTTGATGAACACTTAAGCAGTTATTATAATAATAAAGAGCGGTCTCACAGCTCTTCCTCATCTCCCTCTAAAATTTGAGTGAAGCAAAATCCACAAACATGTCAAATGTCACTTACTGTTAAAGGTAACAATCAGTCGCTTGTCGGTTTGTTCACAAGTCTTTGGGCGAGACGCTTTCAGAAGTCTGTCTGGGAAACACAACTATTTTCTTCTGAACACAGAGCAGAACTCTGACAGAAAACTAAAGACAACAGGCACAGGGCAGGACTGACAACTGGACACAGAATGCAGACCCAGCCCTCCCATGAGTGACATCAGAGACTGCCAAGCCGTTAACTCCTTTGTCACAGATTAAGAAGACTAATCATCGAAATAGATTGACCTCATTTTTAAATAGCTGTACTGCAAAATACTCATGCTCATAATGCACTATATATATACATTTCCGACATTCTTCACGTTTTGCATTGCATTCTCTAAGGTTAACTGAGAAAGTATTTAATGCTATTAAATATGACACTAGCCAAAAGAAAACCGATTTTGGACAGTTGGACCATACAACACATAATTAAGTATGAAAGTCCTTGGCATTCCTAAATGAGTAAACAGATGATGGCACAAGATTTCCTTTTAGTTCAAACACAAATATGTAGTCGTAAAATAATGCAGGATTATTTCAGTGGTTAAATGGGCTGATGATCTTGTTCGAATTATTAAGTTCGAAGAAATAAGAGGAGAATTACATATTTGAATAAGTTGACATCTCAATGCATGGAATCCATATTATAATTCATTCTCCCTTTAAAGCTTCACACTGTCCCTTCGAAGCGCGGACCAGTGCTTCACAATTACTTTTCCTGAGGTTTTAAACCACCTCAACATTGAAAGCAGAAGACTACCATGTGAAAGCAGCAAGACCACCAGATTCAGCCAAAAGGCAGCCAAGGCACCGAACTATAGACTGTAGGGGGATCATCCACAGACGTGCAATGGGGGTTCTGAAGTAGTTCAGTTTGAAATGAAAGAACAGTATACTTTGTATTTGCAACTTTGTTGCGGCAAGGCGAAGTCAATGGGGATTTCACACTGTTTCAGCCATGAGGGGAAGGAACGGAAACATGAACACGGCCAATTGACTGAACCTGGCTCAGTGTCCCTTCAAACACAATGGAGGGAAACTGGGCTACTGGATAATGAATAAATTTCAGGAGCATATTGCAGGGAAGATCATCTGAATCGTTTGGCACGATGTGGAGCAAGTCGTATATATTGGAAATGAGTAGTGGAGGCTAATAGTATATTCAAGGCAGGTGAGAAAATCCGGGATATAATAGGAGAATTGATAAGAAACGCGGGAAGGGAATTTTCTCTCAGAAAGGGTGATTGTGGTGAGAACGGCTGTTGAATTGAACAATTATGATGACATCTCCCAAGTCAAAGGAAATGATGATTTCACCAATAGAGTCAGGAAATTACCATTAACTCTCCATGTGAGAGAAGAGACAGAACTGGCTCAAATATCTTATATAGCTTGAACACCGATAGACAAGTTAGTAAATTTACAGTTTTTCATTGTTAATCTGTGAATAGTAATAATGGGCGGGCAGGACACTGGCTTTAAGGCCATGATGGGATCGTCCATGATCATATTGAGGTTGTTGGGCTCTGGAGGCTAAACTGCCGACTCCAGCTCCTAGTTTAGTTTTCTAGGAGGAGATATTCTGGCTGATGTCGCCATGCAGTTCGTGGTCTGTAACATTGGAGATAACAGATGAGGAACATATCAGCCATGTTCTAATGACGCAGCAGACTCGATGGGCGAATGGCCCAAATTTGCTCCTATATCTTACCAGCATACGAAGTTATTAACTCCAACGTCGCTGCAATTTGAGTCTGGAATAATCTGATGCCATCTACTCTACTTAAGGCTAACGAGGTGTATTAGCGTTTGCAGCAGAGACGACCAGACTGACAAGTTTGAAATGGAAAAGTAATTGTGAAGCACAGGTCGGCGCTTCGAAGGGTTCACTGTTAATGTGAGTCATTGGGCGCGGGATGAACAGATGGATTTGCATTCGGACCCTGTGCTTGAGAAAGGGAAATACATCATGAATATAGCAACTAATCTGTGAGATGCTAGCGATTAAAATCCAACCAAAACATTTGATTAAGTTAAAGCCAAAGTAATCAAAGAAAAGCGACATAGCTGGTGTAGATGGATTTAATTCAAAAATGTTGCTGAAAATGTGGTGGTGCGGGAGAGTACGTCATTTATTTCCTGTTCATTAACGATCATGAGTTCATTGTCAAAGGATTTGATGGCAGATGATTTGAAACAGAGGCTTGCACAAAAACGAATTGCAGCGTGGCTAACTGATGTTTGCGGAAAGAAATTAAGCTAATGGTAATAAAAAAAAACGGAAAGCCCAGACATACAGAATATATTCAACTGTCTTCAACACATATTCCAAACAGGTCACACCTTGTTAAAGTATTTGTTTAACTATCTACATTATGGATTTAATTAATAAGATAATTACCAAGCTCTCTGATTTTGGAATTAAAGTGCAAAGTTGCAACTGTACAATCTCCCGACGAATGGCAAGAAATATTGGAATTAAGCGCGCAAGCAGCTGAAGGTGGGAATTGATGTGGCCATGGGGAAAGGATGAATATTGTTCCACACTTACATAACTGAGATGCAATCGGAAGACAACAATGTAATTTCTAAAACAAAAGACAAGATTTAACTGAGAGGAGGAATACAGCAAATTTGTAAACACATGGATAATAAGTCGTCCATTGACATTTACCTTGCAAATGTGTTCCAATAACGTTAGCCGTCAGGCTTTTCGTATCGATTGGAAAAATAATTTTACAAATATTCCTTGGACAATCAGAGCGCAGGACGGAATTGGGCCAGTTAGAGGTTCTGATGAATAGATCCATGAATCAATTAATTTAGTGCCCCAGGTTCAACTACCGTCACAATGCAACATTTATTGGAATTAATTTCTGGAAGAATGGAAGTGAACCAAACCATGAAGTGGATTGGGGCACAGTTAGAGATTTGTCGGGTTGTTCAAATTTCCGTAACAACAGTTTCTGTTTGAGCAGATCATTACGAAACACACACATGATTGCACATTGTATTGTATGCACCCATTGGAAAGGTTAATCAACCAACTGCACAAAACATTCAACTTTTCAGTGTGAAAGATTGGTAAAACAGAGCGCCATCTACTTGGAATTGTCATCACTCACACCCCAAGTCATGATATCAAAATTGAATCGAATTATTTAACACCAGTTTGCGACTCACACTGCACACAATTCCACACTGACAGGTACTCGCAGTCATACATGGTCACCGGAGGCTGAAATCGCGTATTCCACTCTGTTTAGCAACATACACTCGGTGCAATTCTAAAACTGACAGATATCTACATTTATCAATGGTCAGTTCGGTCAATTATCCAACACTAGCTTGCTTCCTGGACAACACAAAAACAGAATTGACAGATGGACTCACTAATAGATATTTACTGTGGTTATGTATTCGACTGCGATTAGTGATCACAGTGAGTACAATTCTACACCGACAATTGCTCTCAGGAATACATTTCCACGTGAGTCAGGTCATCCTCTCTGATTTGCAACTCTCATTATGTTTCGTATTCCAGCTAATTCCGTCCGTCAAAAACCATGTACAAATTTAAGTCTGGGTTCAAGTATCAAGATATGAAATGAAACACAATAACTGGACATTACCGTTGAGCTCTAAGTTATGCACATGGGTGGCTCATTAGTTCAGGAAATTGTGTGATCCCACTGAGCTAATTCGGGTAGTTAGTTTGAAGACAGATCAGATCAATGATCACGTGCCTGCATAACGGTTACCATCGGCTCAGCAAGAAATTTAATGAGTAACAAAATAAAACCGGAGAATCTCAATCACAGATTTAAACAACGGAGCTGAGCAGAGTAACTTACCGGGAACACCAATAAAAACAAGGGAAGTATAAAATACTTGCTCGATACTTGCAAATATTTCCGGCATCTTCACTGTTAATTGATAGGCTCCGTCCGGCTGCAGTTCATGCCTCGCTGTTAACTTATGAGATTCTTTCTGTGGGAAGCTTCTCAGTTATACCATCTTGGATCACCGCAGGGACATTGAAGTTGCAACATCAGTTATCTTTCTGAAAGAGAACAAACAGATTACGACATTGAGTTGTTTCACACAGTTCGGAGTGGATTTCTAAATTCCAAATGTTGACCGATTTCTAACAGGTTAATTAACTATGCAAATGTGAATATTTGATGTACGTTCTGTCTTGTGCTGTTCACACAAACACCATCATGCCTAGCTCGCATGTTTTGAAATAAAAATGTTTATAAAGTCGGAAATGCGATGTCAGTTTGCAATATTGAAGCATATGAGTTTGGGGCTAATATATTAGCGTGTATTGAGTGCTGATGAGAGATACAGGTCAGAAAGTAGGAAGAAATGGGGTTTTACCCCCATGGCAGCTGATGATGAGCGGGATCCGCAGGAATCACCTCTTGGGCACCGTCTATTCATAAAATACTTCAGAAATTTGGATAAACGAAACAATTGCAATAGTTTCAAGTTTTCTGACAACAATACACTTAGTGGGAATGGGAGTGGTGAGGAGGATGTTGAGAGACTTCGGAGTGATATCGACAAGTTGAATGAATGGCCAAGATGAATCTGAAATTACCACCTGGGGCAGTGGAGAGAACGGAGGAGTAATATTTAAGTGGAGATACATTTGGGATATGTTGAGGTGGAACGACAACTCGGTATACTGGTATAGTGTACTGGTATCATTTCTCGGCGTGAGTACAGCAGTATGGATTACTTATTACAACTGTGCATAGTCTTGGTGAGACGACACTTGGAATTTTCTGAACAGATTGCATCTGGTTATCTAACAAACGATTAGTTTACATGCAGGAAGTGCATTTAATGCTCGGTGTGCAGATTCATGGACGATTACAAAATCCAGCACAGGTACAGGCATTCGGCCCTCCAAGCCTATTGGTGCTGTTTAGGTTGGGACTGTTGCTGGCACTGTTTCTGCTGGGGCTTCCGCTGCTGGTGCTGTTTATTCTGGGATTGCTGTTGCTGGTACTGTTTCTGCTGGGGCTGCTGCTGCTGGTACTGTTTCTACTGGTACTGCTGCTACTGGTACTGATTCTGCTGGGGCTGCTGCTGCTGGTACTTTTTATGCTGGGACTGCTGTTGCTGGCACTGTTTCTGCTGGGATTGCTGATGCTGGTACTTTTTATGCTGGGACTGCTGCTGCTGGTAATGTTTCTGCTGGGACTGCTGCTGTTGGTACTGTTTCTGCTGGGACTGCTGCTGCTGGTACTGTTTCTGTTGGGACTGCTGCTGCTGATACATGTTTATGCTGGGACTGCTGCTGCTGGTACTGTTTCTGCTGGGACTGCTGCTGCTGGTACTGTTTCTGCTGGGGCTGCTGCTGTTGGTACTGTTTCTGCTGGGGCTGCTGTTGGTACTGTTTCTGCTGGTCCTGCTGCTGCTGGTACTGTTTCTGCTGGGGCTGCTGTTGGTACTGTTTCTGCTGGGGCTGCTGCTGTTGGTACTGTTTCTGCTGGGACTGCTGCTGCTGGTACTGTTTATGCTGGGGCTGCTGCTGGTACTGTTTATGCTGGGACTGCTGCTGGTACTGTTTCTGCTGGGGCTGCTGCTGTTGGTACTGTTTCTGCTGGGGCTGCTGTTGGTACTGTTTATGTTGGTGCTGCTGCTTGTGCTACCGTTTATGCTGGGACTGCTGCTGCTGGTACTGATTCTGCTGGGGCTGCTGCTGGTGCTGTTTCTGCTGGGGCTGCTGGTGTTGGTACTGTTTATTGTGGGGCTGCTGCTGGTACTGTTTGTGCTGGGGCTGCTGGTGTTGGTACTGTTTCTGCTGGGACTGCTGCTGCTGGTGATGTTTATGATGGGGCTGCTGCTGCTGGTACTGTTTATGATGGGACTGTTGCTGCTGGTACTGTTTATGCTGGGACTGTTGCTGCTGGTACGGTTTATGCTGGGACTGCTGGGGATACTGAAGCTGTGGTGGAAATTAGATGTGGAACCGTTGGGGGAACCAAGGGTTATGTGATAAAATTTTCAACGAAATTGATGTAGATTGGAGGTTTTAACCGCACGGCGTGTCTCTGAAGGTGATTGTCTGAGAGGCTCTAAAGGCGTTGGTGAGGGTTAAGGTGATCACGGTTAAGGCCAGGGTGGACAAAGAGGGGAGGCTGGAACGTCAGATGGTAATAGATGCGATGTTGGAGGTAGTTAGAAGTTATGCAGAAGATGGGGATCCAGCATAATTGGAAAAGAGGGAGGAATTACCGGCGTGCATTAACCGACTATCTGCCAGGCAAGTGGTGCATTAATTAGAACATAGAACATAGAACAGTACAGCACAGAACAGGCCCTTCGGCCCTCAATGTTGTGCCGAGCCATGATCACCCTACTCAAACCCACGTATCCACCCTATACCCATAACCCCCCCCTTCTTAACCTTACTTTTATTAGGACACTACGGGCAATTTAGCATGGCCAATCCACCTAACCCGCACATCTTTGGACTGTGGGGGGAAACCGGAGCACCCGGAGGAAACCCACGCACACAGGGGGAGGACGTGCAGACTCCACACAGACAGTGACCCAGCCGGGAATCGAACCTGGGACCCTGGAGCTGTGAAGCATTTATGCTAACCACCATGCTACCCTGCTGCCCCGATGTGGCGATCTAGGGGTGCAGTTTATGAGCATGGAAATAAGGCATATTTTATCTGGTCAGCTTCGAAGGGAGGCGGCGGCAAGGGAAATTTTCCAATCCGGGACATGCCAGGGATGTTGGTGGTGGCTCCAGATCAGATTAACTAGGTATTTGAGGAATTCTTTGAAAGCTTGTACAAGTCGGAGCCACCTGGGGAAGACCGGGAGGTGCAGGAATTTCTATCTGTGCTGGAATGCCCGAGGTTAGGGTGGGAGAAAGGGTTACATTAGATGGCATAGTGGAGCAGAACATCAAACATGTGATTGGATGGATACAGTCTGGGAAGGAGGCAGGTCCGAATGGGTTTCTGGTGGAATATTTAAAAAAAATCAAGGATAACCCGGCACCGCTGACGGTGGTGATGTTTGAGGAGGCGACAGGAAAGGGGGTGTTACCACAAACTTTGGGACAGGGGTCGATTTCCTGTTACTTAAAAAAGATAAAGATCAGACAAAGTGCAAGTCGTACACGCCCCTATCACCTTTAATCGTCAATGTAAAGATATCGGCGAAGTTACTGGCATGTAGGCTATAAGAGTGCCTCCCGAAGCTAATAGTTGAATATCAGATGGGGTTTATGAGAGGGAGATATTTCTTTTCAAATGTTAGGAGGGTACTGAACCTGATTATTGCACCGGCGGAGTGGAATGAAACAGGTGGTTGTGACATTTCAGGCCCATATACTGTTTGACCGGGCAGAATTGATGGCAGTTTTGGAGCGGCATGGGGTTGGAGCAAGATTTGTGGACTGGGTAAAACTACTGTATAAGAAGCCGAGGGCCAGTATCCACACAAATTACATCAGCTTGGAATACTTTCCCCTCCACCGTGGGATAGGCAGGGATGACCTATGTCCCCCCTGCTGTTTGCAGTCGCGATTGATCCATTGGTGATCGCAGTAAGACGTTCGGGGGTATGGAAAGGGATAGTGCCAGGAGTGCGGGAGATAGTGCGACGCCGTCCCTGTATGCTGACGACTTGTTACTATTCGTGTGGGAACCGGGTCTGTCAATATGGAGAATACAGGAGCTGCTTCGGGTATATTGTTCTTTTTTTGGGTTCATATTAAATCTAGACAAGAGTGAATATTTTGTGCTGTCTTGGCCGGGATGTGAGCGACAGGGGTGTGTGTGTGTGGGGGGGGGGGGGGTTGGGGGGGGGCGGTTGCCATTCGGTAGGGCAATGCCTCCGTTTAGATACCTGGGGATGCAGGTTTCTCGGAATTGGGGAGGGTGGGGTTCTGTAGGTACAGAATTTCTAGTTTGGTGGGGAGGGTGAAAGCTGATCTATTAAGGTGGGATTGTGACCCTCTGTCACTGGCGGGTCAGTTGTTTATTTTCCAATGTCTGCCGATTTTCTTGCCAAACACAATTTTTACAGATATTGAAGAAACAATGACATCGATCATATGTGGAGCAACGGTGGCCAGAATTAGAAAGGTGCTACTCCAGAGAGTAAGCCGGCAGGGGTGTTTTGGTGTTCTGAACCTGATGTATTTTTACTGGGCGGCGAATGTGGAGAAGGTACGGAGCTGGGACAGAGGAGTTCACTCCATATCGGTCAGAATGGAGGAGACTTTGTGTAGGGGTTCGGGATTGAAGGTGCTAGCAACAGCGCCGCTCCCTACATCTCCAGGGATATACTCAGGGAATCCGGTTGTATTAGCTTCGTTGAGAATTTGGAGGCAGTTTCGCCAGCACTTCGGTTTGGGAGCAGGGTCAAGGGAAATACAGATTCGTGGGAACCATAGATTTGAGCCAGGAAGTGTGATGGACATTAATGGAGATAGAAGGGGAAATGAATTAGGACACAAAAAGTTTATTTCTTGGGGGTCGGTTTGCAGGTTTGAAAGAGCTGGGACCGAAGTATGGGCTGGAGCGGTGCAACATTTTTTCTTGCATGCAGGTTCGATATTTTGCCAGAAAGGAGATGGAATCTTCCCAGTATTGCCGGAGGAAATGGTGACAACAGTGAGACTGGAGAAGGATTTGTGTCGCTGGTTTACGTGCTACTTTGGAAGAGCACAGTAAGAAGTCTTAAAACACCAGGTTAAAGTCCAACAGGATTGATTGAAACACGAGCTTTCGGAGCGCAGCTCCTTCCTCAGGTGAAGTCGTTTCCTCAACTGAGGAAGGAGCTGCGCTCCGAAAGCTCGTGTTTGAATCAAACCTGTTGGACTTTAACCTGGTGTTGTAAGACTTCTTACTGTGCTCACCTAAGTCCAACGCCGGCATCTCCATATCATAGCTATTTTGGAAGTGGCGAAGGCTCCGCTTGAAGTGATCAAGGCAAAGTCGGTGGAAGAAATGGAGAGGGTATGGAGGAAATGTTCTGTTGAGAGTTGCTCCGGAGGGTGAACGCCTCCACCTCGTGTGTGTGGCTGGGGCTGATACAGCTGAAGATGGTGCAAAGAGGACACCTTAGAAGTGCGAGGACGACCGGCTCTTTGAGTAGGTAGTATATGAGTGTGACCGTTGTGGGAAGGGGCCCGCGCAAACCACGTTAATATGTTTTGGTCCGGTCAACAGCTGGAGGATTGCTGGACGGGGGATTTTAGGGTAATGTTAAAGTGGTCACGTGAAACTGGACCCGGGCCCCCGGAAGGCTATGTTCTGGGTGTCGGACGAGACCGGGTTGGAAGCGGATGCAGAGGCAGATATTGTAGCTTTGCGCGTTGTTGATCGCCCGAAGGCAGATCCTGTTGAGATGGAGATCAACCTCTCCACCCTGTGCCCCATCGCAGGGAAAACCTGCAGGAATTCTTGGCTATTGAGAAGGCTAAACATGAACTGAGGGGAAGGATGGTGGGATTCTAATATTCAGGCCTTTATTCATTATTCTCTTTCTAGAATTGGATCACATAGTACATTAGTTGGGGTGGGGGAGGCTGGGAGGGTGGGGGATGGCAACTGTGTGTGTTAGTGATGACTGTCGGTGATTCCTTTTTGTCTTCTTCTGATGTGGGCTCATCTTTGGGGTTTGGTGGGATGGGATCGTTTTTATTGATATGGGGGTTGACATTGCATTCGTTACGGATTACTGAGAAAATGTGAAAAAGGAGGGGATTAAAAGTATTTTTAAAAAGCAAGAACTCCAAAATTCTTTTGTGCTTCTGATTCCTGAAGCATTTCCCCATTTAAAAAATAATATATGCCTCTATTCCTCCTTCTAAAATGCAAAATCTCACAATTTTCAACATTGCGTTTCAGCTACCTCTTCATTGCCCACACTACTGGCCTGCTTAAATCAATCCGCAGGTCCCCTGTTTCCTCAATGCAACCTGTTCCTATACATACTTTTCTATATGCTGCAAATGTACCACAGTGTCTTCAGTTGCTTCTTCGAGATAATTTTTGTCTTTGGTGAAAGTTTATGGTGAAAGTGTCGCAGACCTCTGATTCACACCACAAGTCAATGGCTACCATCCAGAAAAATACCTTTTCATCCCCCTTCACTACTTTCTGCCAATCAGCCAATCCTCTATATATGCCAGGATCGAAGACTTAACACCACGGGCTCTTAACACATTTAACAATGTCCTGTGCGGCATCTTGCAAAAGATCTTCTGCATATTAAAATATGTCATATCCACTGGCTCTCCTTTGTCTAACCTCCTTGTTCCCTCTCAAAGAATTCTAACAGATTTCTCAGACATGACCTCCACTTGACAAGGCCCCGCTGATTCAATCCTATTTCATCATGCAATTCCCAGAATTTCGCGATCTCATCTTTATTAATGGCCATCATTTCCCTTCCAACGCTTCCCACCCTTCTGAAACAGTAGTGCTACATTAGCGACGTTCCAGTCCTCTGTGACTATTCCTGCCTCTACAATGCCCTCAGCTATCGGATTTAGAAATATCGAGTGTAGTCCACCCTTTCCAGGTGATCAATCAACATTCAGACGTCTGAGTTTCCCCAGGACCTTCTCCGTAGTGATGGCCACCTCTGCCACCCGGTGTTCCTCGAATACGGGTGTCTTTCACCTCTTGAACCTAGAGTTACCCCTATCTGTGGATCTGTAAATAGTTGATAACCTGCACATGCTCGCATTCTAAGCATTGTCTGGCACCTTTGAATTTGTCTCTATATATGTTTCAGGAACATACCTTTTCATTCACCTGAGGAAGGTGCAGGGCTCCGAAAGCTAGTGTTTGAAACAGACCTGTTGGACTTTAACCTGGTGTTGTAAGACTTCTTAATGTGCTCGCCCCTGTCCAATGCCGGCATCTCCACATCACCGTAAATAATGATGCATTATACTGTTCCTCTGACATTTGTGTGTATCCTAATATTAGTACTTCTCCAGCCACATGTTGCAGTGGTTTAATGTTAATTTTTGCATCTCTTTTACCTTTTATATATTGAAAAGAAGCTTTTCCTGCCTTATTTTATATTACTAGCTAGCTGGTTCTCATATTTCATCTACCCCTTATTGTTTGATCAGTTGTACTCTGGTCGCATTTAAAGGCTTCCCAATCCGCTGGCTTCCCACTAATTCTCGCCAAATTGTATGCATGTGATTCGGCATGAATGGTGTCCTTGACCTCCCTCGTCAGCCATGGCTGACTTGTCCTGCCCTTGGCATGTTTCCTCCTTCTTGTGACGAAAATATGTTGCGCCTCCAGAATAACCCCCAACACTCCTGCCATTGCTGTTGCACTGTCTTCCCTGCTCGGCTCCTTTTCTGATCAACTCCTCCCTCATTTATTTGTAGTTAACCTTATTTAAATATATTTCCGTTACATTTGATTCCAGCTTCTCCCTCTCAAACTGCAGCGTAAATTTTATCACATTGTGGTCACTGCTCACTAAAGGTTCCTTCACCTTAATTTCCCGAATCAAGTCTGCCTCATTACACATCACCAAGTCACCAATTCACTGTTCCCCAGTACGCCCTATCACAAGCTGTTACAAAAGAACGACCCTTAGACAGTCCACAAATTAATTTTCTTCGGATATACTACCAACCTGATTTTCCATATACACCTGCATATTGAAGTCCCCCACAATTATTGTGATCTTGACTTTTTGACATGATTTTCCGATCGTATGATTTATTTTTTGCTCCTCATCCTGACTACTGCTGGGGATCTGTACGTAATTCCCATCATGGTATTTTACCTCTACGATTCCTCAACTCTACTCACAAATAGTAGGTGCCTTCTGGTCCTATTTCGCTCCTTGCTAGCGATTTAACGTAATTCCTTTCTGTCAATGAAAGCCCTCCCCCTTTGTGTAACTGCCTGCCCATTTCATAGGACACATATCCTTTCATATTTAGATCCCAGCCCTGATACCATTGCAGCCACGTCTCTGTGATGCCCACAACATTTAACCCGTCAATTAAAATGTGCAAAACAAGCTTATTTACTTTGTTCCGTACACTGTGCACATTTAGGTCCAACACCCTCAGTCCTGCATTGAGCACCTCCCTTCTTAAACTTGTTCCCTTTATCGCTCTGCCTGAGGGTGATGTTGCTCACGTATTTCTGTTCTTTATTCCCCCTTCAGTTACTATACCTTCCAAGATAACGCCCTCTCCCTGCCATACGAATTTAAATTATTTCGGGTGACACGAGTAAAACCTCCCAGCGAGATTATAGGATATTGGTGGCCCCTCCAGTTTAGATGCAACCCGTTCTTCTTGCACAGATCCCACCTGTCCCGGCAGAGATCCAATGTCCCAGAAATTTGAAAACCTCCCTCGTACACCACCGGTTTAGCAACGTGTTTTGCGGCACTATCCTCTTTTTTCTAGGTTCTCTTTCACGTGGTACATGGAGTACTCATGCGATTACAGCCCTAGGGGACCTGCTTTTTAACTTACCGCCCAACCCCCTGAACTCCTTCTGCAGGACGGCATCAATCTTCCTGCCTATAGCGTCTGTACCTAAGTGTGCTACATTCTATGACTGTTCACTCTCCCCTTCAAGATGGCTTGTGTTCATTCAGAGACATTCTTGACAACAGGGAGGAAACATGCCATCCTGGAGTCTCTTTCATCTGGGCCCCTTACTATCGAGTCTCCTGTTGCTATATTTATCTGATTATATATATGGCGGTCAATATGGTCTCATTCCTTAAACACAATTATGTTTATCCTTTCGAGTTGCCAGGTATCTATCGATATCACCACACGGTTCAACCCGAATACCGATCAAAGAGCCAATACACCATTTTGTTAGATCAAAGTCAATACAACTTATTTACACACACAGTAAGGTCTACACATACACAGCAGTACAACAAACTAAACTATCTCTAACACTACCGCCTATACTTAACGTCGGGTGCCCACTCATTCAGAGGAAAAATGGCCGCTGTTCAAATCTGAGGCTGCTGGGTTAAAGATATACAGGAAAAAAGCTAAGTTCGTCCGTCTGGTAGCGAGCGTTGACCTTGAAGTTATTTGCTTCTGGTGATGCTGGTTGACGGGTCTCTCAGCTTTGAGAGCAAAGTCCAAGAGAGCTAATTCTCTCGTGGGGATTCCTTCCTGTACTTAGAGGGGATTCGCGCGCTTTTTGCGGGCCTTAAACTTAGTCCCAATTAATTGGGTCGCTTCTACATCACTATTATCGATCTTGCCCAATGAAGGGATGGATGCCCTGATGGTTGGCGTGTCTTAGGTGGCCGCTAGCCTTGCTTTGTTTCTTCTTGTCGGTTGGGGAACTGGAGCCGGAATGTCTGTACTGGTATCGTTTACTTGAGTTCCATTCCTTTGTTCCCGTAGATGGGCCATCAATATGCTAATTGACCTATAGCTTCAATTACATCTTGGAGCTGTTTCACCAATATGCATTCAGGCTCTGTGCTTGTTTGTTTTCAAGTATTGTCCACAGTTCCCTATAACCTTTGGGAGCGTCCATATTGTATTCTGGAAGTGGCCATCCCAGATGGCTGAACCCCTATAACTTTCACTCTTCCCACTTTGCCCACCCTTGCTGAGCAGCATAGACAGTTGTGGTGACTCTTTCTGGCTTCTATTGTTTTCCCCTAATTGGCATTCCCGTCCAAATGTATCCAAAAAGGTATACCTGACAGATAGGGGGGCAGCCACAGGGGATACTGCACTGACTATCTGCCGTTCACAGCGGTCACCCTTCTGTCTGCTTGCACCTTGGGTGTGACCACATCTCTAGAACTCCTATCTATGACGTTTTCCGCCAACTGAATGCTCATGTGTATATAATTTCTGCTTCGGCTGAACCACTGGGATTGTGAGGAGTTGACATTGGTTACTCCCAGAAGAATTAGTCGGTCGGAATGCTGGGAGCGTCACGGAGCTGCCAAATGTCACAGATAGAGCACTGCACCCTGCTGAGTGACATTTAGGCATAAGTTAATTAATTGAAACTAAATACTTACATAGATGATTTGGAGTTGGGGACCAAGGGCAATGTGTCCAAGTTTGGAGATGACACTAAGATGAGTGGTAAAGCGAAAAGTGCAGATGATACTGGGATCTGCAGATGGATTTGGATAGGTTAAGTGAATGGGCTAGGCAGATGGAATACAATGTTGACAAATGTGAGGTTATCCATTTTGGTAGGAATAACAGCAAACGGGATTATTATTTAAACGATAAATTATTAAAGCATGCCGCTGTACAGAGAGACTTGGGTGTGCTAGTGCATGAATCACAGAAGGTTGGTTTACATGTGCAACAGGTGGTTAATAAGGCAAATGGAATGTTGTCCTTCATTTCTAGCGGGATGGAGTTTAAGACTAGGGAGGTTATGTTGCAATTGTATAAGGTGTTAGTGAGGCCACACCTGGAGTATTGTGTTCAGTTTTGGGTTCCTTACTTGAGAAAGGGCGTACTGGCGCTGGAGGGTGTGCAGAGGAGATTCACTAGGTTAATCCCAGAGCTGAAGGGGTTGGATTATGAGGAGAGGTTGAGTAGCCTGTGACTGTACTCGTTGGAATTTAGGAGGATGAGGGGGTAATTTATAGAAACATTTAAAATTATGAAGGAATAGATAGGACAGATGCGGGCAGGTTGTTTCCACTGGCGGGTGGCAGCAGAACTAGGGGGCATAGCCTCAAAATAAGGGGAAGTAGATTTAGGACTAAGTTTAGGAGGAACTTCTTCACCCAAAGGGTTGTGAATCTATGGAATCCCTTGCCCAGTGAAGCAGTTGAGGCTCCTTCATTGCATGTTTTTAAGGTAAAGTTAGATAGTTTTTTTGAAGAAAAAAGGGATTAAGGGTTATGGTGTTCGGGCCGGAAAGTGCAGCTGAGTCCACAACAGATCAGCCATGATCTCATTGAATGGCGGAGCAGGCCCGAGGGGCCACATGGCCTACTCCTGTTCCTAGTTATTATGTTCTTATTTTATCAGATGAAGTTACAACTTACCATATAACCCTGGGGCTAGATCGTTTCCGTAAAATTAAAATGGTAATTACTAATCTCTGCCCTCAGGATTATTTACTCCTCTGCCTAGTTAATTCATTAGTTGCTGCAGTTGTATCGAATTAATTAGGCCACACTTAGAATGTAGTGTTCAGTACAGGCCGCCCCACTACCAGAGGTTTATGAGCCTTTAGAGACTAGTATGGACGACATTTAACAGGATATTGTCTGGTACGGAGGGGATTAGCTCTTAGGGTAGGTTGGATAAACTCGATTTGTTCTCATAGATACTTCGGAAGATAAGGGGCGACCTAATAGATGCCTACAGATGTATAAGACGTCGGAACGGAGTGGATGGTCAGAGGCATTTTCCCAGGGTGAGAGTGCAAATTACTAGGGGACATAGATTTAACTGTGCCCGTCTTGATAAATACATGAGTAGATGAGGAATACAGGCATACGGACCCCGTAACCGTAGAAGATGTTCGCTTTATATTGCCAGGTTAACAAGTGTATAGGGACAACCTACGGGAATTTTGCATTCATTACTGTTGCCTTATTTGTTTGTATGTATGTGAAATTTGATGCAACTTGAATGTATCTGTACAGAAATGTTGTGTCAAGTGTGCACTCTGGCTGTGGAAGATCCAGAGGACAGTGGTTGTGTCCTGCTCTCCCAATAGGGTGAGTCGCCCAGCTAGCAGGTTAAAATAAACAATAATTGATACCTGCAGATCCGTCTCAAATTTTATTGAGACCAGACTGGCAGCAAAAGTATCAGGATTGTCACCCCGGTTCCTCCCACAGTCCAGAGATGTGCAGGTTAGATGGGTTGTATTGGGCCACGTTTTTCTGCTCACATAGATACCAATATCTCCCAGACCTGGATCCAAATCTTTGGCGTGATGAAACCATGATTTCAAACTCAAATTAATCAGTCCATAGAGGTGACAGGAGCTGAATACAACTAAAACGGCTCAAGGAATGTTCCACTGACTGAGGGATTGTGTAAATACATCTCGGAGGTGAAGTCAGCTTAGTATAATCGTGATGCATGTTTCTGAGCCTGTGATCAGTGTATTGTGAGGTGGTTGGTTTCCATTTGGAGTATCCCCGGGATGGGCAGTAACCCCCTCATTGAAGCTGCAATCATCGCCTTCTGCTGGCAGCGGGTGAATAGAGAGTTCAACTAAAATCCTGCTGCTTGTCCTTCTCTCTCCCAAAGTGCAGCCAGCAAGAAATAATCTCATTGAAAACTTGTGGAAGTGTAAATGTCACATGGCTGTGAGATGACGTATTGTGTTAATATTGAACAGCAAATCGGACCAAGGAAGCCTTGGCTCAAAATTACAGAAGAGTGAATTTTAAGGTTTCTGCCCAGAATCAAACAGGAGAGTTTGTGTCTCTTGAGCAAACGTGATAGATTCACTTCAGAAAAAGATCAACTAAAAATGGAAACTCTTGAAATTTTGGTCAAAACTAAATTTAAAAAACGATTAACAACCATCAATGGTTTTGAAAAATTTAAGTCTGTTATTTTTAATTACTGATGAATGTCGGACGGATGTTGAGTTGTAAGTCTCAGAGCTGCGACAGTGAGAAGGTTCGTGGGTTTGGGAAATTGGAAGTTACACATGAGCAGATTGTGTGACGATTTCACTTCACTGTCGATATCACGTTCCAGCAAACAGCATTCGGTGTATGTGGCTGTCTGAAGATGTGACTTGTGTTCATTCGAAACATGTCATTTTGATACATTCCAGATAACAACTCGGAAGTGAAAATCAACAGCGTATGGTATACTGTCAGCCGGGTTGAAACGCATTTCGTCAGTCTCCCTGCTGGTCTAGTAGTTCTGTTTCCCGGTCAGAAAATGACGCTTAATTTTGTTTTACCAGCCGTTCAAAGAAGCGGAATCACAGTTTAACAGAAAAGAGCGCTGCCATAATCATTGAAGTGACATTTGTCGTTTCACATCAGAGCCGCAAATATCTCAAATGCAGCAGTTCGAGAACAAATACAGCGGCAGGAATAAACGTGCAGTGATTGGTTGTAAAGTGCGAGAGATGACGGAACTGAAAATCGGGGTGGTATTGGGATAGATTTTAATGCTCAGACCGACACAAATGTCCCCCAGGTCTGGGTCCAAATCCAGGTCGTGATGCAAATAAGACATCAAACTGAAATTTATTAGTCCATCGTCATGTGAAAGTACCTTTAGGAAATGAACGATTACGCACTGTACCTTTAAGAAATGCAGCAGCTCATATTACTGAAGTAATCTCAGAAGGGTGGGGGGAGCTGAGCGGAGCCTTCTTCTACTTTTGTTTTCGGGTTAATTGTGGAGAAAGCTGGGTATTATTGTGTGTTTTGCAAAGATGCTGCAAGAAGAAATCACAGAACTGGGCTGTTGACGTCTGAAAATCCAATGACTATAAGTATATTGAATGTAACCACATGTCTGTTGTTCAACGTGAAGTCTTTTGGAGGTTTGAAGGAACATTTTAAGGTATTATTCTTTTCGGGGTTATCTTTGAAGTAAGTGATGTTATGAGATTCAATGATTATTTAAAACATTAAGTTGAATTAATGTAACAAACATTGTTTTGTGATTAGAAACCCACATGCCCCTAATTGTAATACCACGCCTGGAGAACAAGCCGTGAACTCCATGATACGTTTCGAAATTCTGAAAACGCCTCTCCCATTACAATTGGGGTCTCGTCCGGTATAAATGTCTATCTATGCTTTTGTGAACGTAAAGACAGTGAAGGATTGTGGATTTTCCGGTGTGGTATTTTAGTTTAACTGGTTAGAGTGTAGTGAATAATGGCTCTATCGGAGGGTCAGATGTTTTTGGGGGTGCACACGATAACATGTGATAACCTACGAAGAGAGATTAAAAACAGACTGTTAGGTTTGTCAAAAGCATTGCAGTTAACATTACCTGACAAAATACGAAAATATGAGGGACTGAACGCGGTATCTGCGCATTTACGTTTGCCTGTGATACAATCTGACTCATTAGATATTGCACAGCTCCAGTTGCAGATTAGGCACTTTTAACATGGAAATGAATTAAAGCAACTTAGAACATAGAACATAGAACGATACAGCGCAGTACAGGCCCTTCGGCCCTCGATGTTGCACCGACATGGAAAAAAACTAAAGGCCATCTAACCTACACTATGCCCTTATCATCCATATGCTTATCCAATAAACTTTTAAATGCCCTCAATGTTGGCGAGTTCACTACTGTTGCAGGTAGGGCATTCCACGGCCTCACCACTCTTTGCGTAAAACACCCACCTCTGACCTCTGTCCTATATCTATTACCCCTCAATTTAAGGCTATGTCCCCTCGTGCTAGCCACCTCCATCCGCGGGAGAATGCTCTCGCTGTCCACCCTATCTAACCCTCTTATCATTTTGTATGCCTCTATTAAGTCACCGCTTAACCTTCTTCTCTCTAACGAAAACAGCCTCAAGTCCATCAGCCTTTCCTCATAAGATTTTCCCTCCATACCAGGCAACATCCTGGTAAATCTCCTCTGCACCCGTTCCAAAGCTTCCACGTCCTTCCTATAATGACGCGACCAGAACTGTACGCAATACTCCAAATGCGGCCGTACTAGAGTTTTGTACAACTGCAACATGACCTCATGGCTCCGGAACTCAATCCCTCTACCAATAAAGGCCAACACACCATAGGCCTTCTTCACAACCCTATCAACCTGGGTGGCAACTTTCAGGGATCTATGTACATGGACACCGAGATCCCTCTGCTCATCCACACTACCAAGAATTTTACCATTAGCCAAATATTCCGCATTCCTGTTATTCTTTCCAAATTGAATCACCACACACTTCTCCACATTAAGCTCAATTTGCCACCTCTCAGCCCAGCTCTGCAGCTTATCTATGTCCCTCTGTAACCTGCAACATCCTTCCGCACTGTCTACAACTCCACCGACTTTAGTGTCGTCTGCAAATTTACTCACCCATCCTTCTGCGCCCTCCTCCAGGTCATTTATAAAAATGACAAACAGCAACGGCCCCAGAACAGATCCTTGTGGTACGCCACTCGTAACTGAACTCCATTCTGAACATTTCCCATCAACTACCACTCTCTGTCTTCTTTCAACAAGCCAATTTCTGATCCACATCTCTAAATCACCCTCAATCCCCAGCCTCCGTATTTTCTGCAATAGCCGACCGTGGGGAACCTTATCAAATGCTTTACTGAAATCCATATACACCACATCAACTGCTCTACCCTCGTCTACCTGTTCAGTCACCTTCTCAAAGAACTCGATAAGGTTTGTGAGGCATGACCTACCCTTCACAAAACCATGCTGACTATCCCTAATCATATTATTCCTATCTAGATGATTATAAATCGTATCTTTTATAATCCTCTCCAAGACTTTACCCACCACAGACGTTAGGCTCACCGGCCTATAGTTACCGGGGTTATCTCTACCCCCTTCTTGAACAAAGGGACCACATTTGCCATCCTCAAGTCCTCTGGCACTATTTCTGTAGCCAATGATGACCTCAAAATCAAAGCCAAAGGCTCAGCAATCTCTTTCCTGGCTTCCCAGAGAATCCTAGGATAAATCCCATCAGGCCCCGGGGCTTATCTATTTTCACCTTGTCCAGAATTGCCAACACTTCTTCCCGACGCACTTCAATGCCATCTATTCTAATAGCCTGGGTCTCAGCATTCTCCTCCACAATATTATCGTTTTCTTGAGTGAATACTGACGAAAAGTATTCATTTAGTAACTCGCCTATCTCCTCAGCCTCCACACACAGCTTCCCACCACTGTCCTTGACTGGCCCTACTCTTACCCTAGTCATTCTTTTATTCCTGACATACCTATAGAAAGCTTTTGGGTTTTCCTTGATCCTACCTGCCAAAGACTTCTCATGTCCCCTCCTTGCTCGTCTCAACTCTCTCTTTAGATCCTTCCTCGCTTCCTTGTAACTATCAAGCGTCCCAATTGAAACTTCACGCCTCATCTTCACATAGGTCTCCTTCTTCCTCTTAACAAGAGATTCAACTTCTTTGGTAAACCACGGTTCCCTCGCTCGACCCCTTCCTCCCTGCCTGACTGGTACGTACTTATCAATAACATGCAATAGCTGTTCCTTGAACAAGCTCCACATATCCAGTGTGCCCAACCCTTGCAGCCTACTTCTCCAACCTACACATCCTAAGTCATGTCTAATGGCATCATAATTGCCCTTCCCCCAGCTATAACTCTTGCCCTGCGGGGTATACTTATCCCTTTCCATCACTAACGTAAACGTCACCGAATTGTGGTCACTGTTTCCAAAGTGCTCACCTACCTCCAGATCTAACACCTGGCCTGGTTCATTACCCAAAACCAAATCCAATTTGGCCTCGCCTCTTGTTGGCCTGTCAACATATTGTTTCAGGAAACCCTCCTGCACACATTGTACAAAGAACGGCCCATCAAATGTACTCGAACTATATATTTTCCAGTCAATATTTGGAAAGTTAAAGTCTCCCATAACAACTACCCTGTTACTTTCGCTCTTTTCCAGAATCATCTTCGCCATCCTTTCCTCTACATCCCTAGAACTATTAGGTGGCCTATAGAAATCTCCAAACAGGGTGACCTCTCCTTTCCTGTTTCTAACCTCAGCCCATAATACCTCGGAAGAAGAGTCCCCATCTAGCATCCTTTCCGCCACCGTAATACTGTCCTTGACTAGCAGCGCCACACCTCCCCCTCTTTTGTCCCCTTATCTGAGCTTACTAAAACACCTAAACCCCGGAACCTGCAACAACCATTCCTGTCCCTGCTCTATCCACGTCTCTGAAATGGCCACAACATCGAAGTCCCAGGTCCCAACCCATGCTGCCAGTTCCCCTAACGTATTTCGTATATTCCTGGCGTTGAAGTAGACACACTTCAAACCACCTACCTGAACACTGGCTCCCTCCTGCGAAGTCAAATCTGTGCTCCTGTCCTCTATACTTTCAATCTCCCGTACCCCAAAACTACAATCCACGTTCCCATGCCCCTGCTGAATTAGTTTAACCCCCCCCCCCCCCCCCCCAATGAGCACTAACAAATCTCCCCCCCAGGATATTGGTGCCCCTCAGGTTCAGATGTAGACCATCCTGTCTATAGAGGTCCCACCTTCCCCAGAAAGAGCCCCAGTTATCCAGAAATCTGAATCCCTCCCGCCTGCACCATCCCTGTAGCCACGTGTTTAATTGCTCTCTCTCCCTATTTCTCATCTCACTATCACGTGGCACGGGCAACAACCCAGAGATAACAACTCTGTTTGTTCTCGCTCTGAGCTTCCATCCTAGCTCCCTAAAGGCCTGCCTGACAACCTTGGCCCCTTTCCTACCTATGTCGTTAGTGCCAATGTGGACTACGACTTGGGGCTGCTTCCCCTCCCCCTTAAGGACCCGGAAAACACGATCCGAGACATCACGTACCCTTGCACCTGGGAGGCAACATACCAAACGTGAGTCTCTCTCGCTCCCACAAAATCTCCTATCTGTGCCCCTGACTATTGAGTCCCCAATTACTAATGTTCTACTCCTTTCCCCCCTTCCCTTCTGAGCAACAGGGACAGACTCCGTGCCAGAGGCCCGTACCCCATGGCTTACCCCTGGTAAGTCGTCCCCCCCACAAGTATCCAAAACGGTATACTTGTTACTCAGGGGAACGACCGCAGGGGATCCCTGCACTGACTGATTCTTCCCAGTCCCTCTTACAGTTAGCCATCTATCTCCAGTCTTTGGTGTAACTACTTCCCTGAAGCTCCTATCTATGACCCCCTCTGCCTCCCGAATGATCCGAAGTTCATCCAGCTCAAGCTCCAGGTCTCTAACACGGTTTTTGAGGAGCTGGAGTTGGGTGCACTTCCCACAGATGAAATCAGCAGGGACACTGACGGCGTCCCTCACCTCAAACATTCTGCAGGAGGAGCATTGTACTGCCTTCCCTGACATCACCTCTAGATTAAAAAAAAAACAAGAAAAAGAAAAAGAAAGGAAGAGCTTACCTGATATTAACTCAAACCCTGCTCCCGCTGAAAGGTAAGCAAATATAAAGGCACTCACTCACCTTCACGACAGGCCCCTGCTCTCGCTTCCCAACCACCGTGGGGTGGGGGGGTTGGTTAGAGGAGGAGGTAGGGTGGGAAACACTCACAAAGTGTTTCGGGTTTTACTGTCACTTGACAACAGCCCCTCCACAAACCACCTTCAACTTAGGCTGACCGCACTGCACGTATGCAAATTTCCCCAGAACAGCTGATCAGTAGCTCTGCTCTGCTGCCCTCTGCTGGAACTTGAACATGAAAAAAAAATGAAAGCGGCTTGAATATGCAATGAAAGACAAAGAAAGAGATAGAGATAGAGAGAAAAATGAATGGGAGAGAGAAGAAAGAGACAAAGAAAGCGATAGAAAGGAAAGGGAAAAAGAGAGAGTTTGAACTTCGGAAAATAGCTCTGAAACATGAAAATCAGTTAAACTTGGCAGAGGATGAGGATATTCTGAGCTCTAGAAATGTCGCCGTGAATAACATTATACTGGCTGCTCTGTAACGCCAGACTTCATCTGCATCTCCTTTTACCAAAGGATGGTACATTGATAACCCTCCAGTCCCCTGGAACGGCACAATATCAATGAAGGTTTAATATAACGGCCTGTGTTCCCATTATTTCCAGCACGCCAACCCTCAGCCTCGTTTCATTCAGCCAATGCATACCTGGTTGTGCCATAAAATGTGTGAGATTTAAAAGGGTTAATGGAACCTGTTTGTTCAGTGAGTGTAATTAATGTCAGTCTGGGTGGATCCTAATTGTGTCACTGGAGGGTTTCCCTCTTCTATTAATAAGGATTCATTTCAATGAGTTATCACAAACTGTCAGCGGGAGCATCAACTCCAACGCTGACAGAGATCAAAGGCAACAGAGAGAACGAGAGGAGGAATCAGAATCTAAGAACAATCGATCGCGACGTTACAATGGATCGTAAACTGAGAACAATCGATCGGAACTTTACGACAATGGACAGGGGTTTCTCCTTGGGTCTTTATTACATGTCTTCCCATTCTTTACGATGGCAGTTCTACGGCGTACTTCTGATAATTCAAGTGGGTTTTTATCCTCTCATGGCTGTTGTTGGTATCCCTGGTAAGTTTCCCTGTCCAGTTATTTATTGTGCAAACCACTTTAAGTGAATTATTGCTCTGGTCATTTACGTCTTTGAAAACTGAATCCACGTTCCTCAGTTCATAATCTCGGGCGTTCATGACATAATGGAGCAGAATGAGGCCATTTGGCCAAACGGATCTGCTCCGCCATTGGAACGTGGATGATCTCATCCTCGGCCTCACGCCACCGTCCTTCTCATTCTGTATATCCCTCAATACATTAGCAATTCAAAATCTATCTATCTCCTCCGTAGATTTGTTCACCTTCTCAGCTTCCACCGCACTCTGGGGTAACGAATTCCACAGATTCGCCTCCCTTTTGGAGAATTTAATTTTCCTGACCTATTAGCTATGCTGTCAGTTCCCGAAGATTATGACCTCTCGTTCTAGAATGTCCCACAAGAGAAAGCATCCGCTCCACATCCGTTTTAACGAAACATTTTATCATCGCTTAAACCCCAAATCGATCTCCACTCATTCTTCTAAACTCGAGACAGTAAAGATCGAAACTGTTCACACTCTCTTCATAAACCCCTTATCTCTGGAGTCAATCTAGTGAACTTCCTCTGAACTGCTTCTAATGCCAGTACATCTTTCCTCAAATAAGGTGGCCAAAACTTTGCACAATACTCCAGGTGAAGTCTTCCCCATGCAATGTCCTGAATCTTTGTAATAACAACTGCTAACTTTTAAGCACTGTTCCTTTAGCTATAAATGCCAATACGGATTCCAGTAACTGATGTTATTCCCTATCTAGTGGCTCCTCTCCGATCTTTATTTGATATCGGATGCTGTTCAGACTTACCACCACCACTTTGGCAGTAAAATCATTTATATCGACACGTTTTCTCAATTATCAATTCGTCCCACTTGCCACCACTATCTCTGCCTCATCTCATCTGCAGAATAGACCATCAGCTGTATCTGTTAAATCCAGAATCGACTATTTCAATTATATTCTAGTCACATAATTCATGTTAACCTTCATGAAGCACAGATCATCCACAAGTCTACTGTGCATATCGTAACTCCCACCGTAACCCAGTCGTGTATTCTCCCTGTGCTCACTGCTCTGCAATGATTGCCAGTCAGGCAGCATCTCACTACCTGTATTCTCATTCAGTGATTGAAATTACCCAGTCGCACGCAATCAAATTAAAACATTTCCATGTCCATTTCCAATGAATGTCGAAATGAGTTAATTGTCATTACTTGTCCTGTTCTGTTGGGTGTTTGGTAGAGGTGATGAAAATGGGTTTCTGTGGAAATTCAGGAAGGACAGAGGATTTAGTAACCCAGCTCTGGACGAGGGCTGGGGACTGCAGTTACTGTGAATCTGGGGCTGTAACGTGACCAACAAATGTAGCAGACGCTGCAGATAGGAGGAAGGCTGTAAAGATAGAAAATCAAGTGTCACTGTCCTGCCATCCAGGAGACTTACAAGAACATTTTACCAACCTGCTCCTCACCCAGGAGCAGAGTGTGAGGCAAATTTGATTCAACACGGAGCTGGTTACAGAACTGTGTTACCTCCTTCAACACGACCTGGAACCTCACGCCAGGGGGCGGGTGTATGGTCCTGCCAGTGTCTTTTAACGTCACAGCCCCATTTACCTTTTCTGTTTCCGAAATTGTCCGTCTCAGTAATGGTGACCATTAAACTGTGGTGGTTTGAGGAAACACTCAGATGCATGTTGTGTAACAAGAGAGGGATTTGTTGAGGATGATTAAATGGTTAACTATATACAGTCACAGAGGGCTCTGAAACAGCTTTTTATTTGGAGGCTCCCGGGGCCACACTGCGTGTCCCCTGCTCCCAGGGCTTATTCCCTATGAGTCGGGATCACACGCTCATACACGATAGGCCCGGGACGGGTAACGCGCACCACATGGGGTCACCCCTGAAAGAGTCAAGCTATGAGATTGTTCCCCTTACTTCCGCCTGTGACATATACGCAACTTGAGTCATTTTGAATCAACTATGTACAAGAAAAGCTGCAGACATTTAAAACGTGACAGCTCAGAACAGACCATTAAAGTGTTAATCTGGTGGATCGCCTTCGGCCCATTCCGGCGCCTCCACCAATGGGATAGTGTTATTCTCACCAGTAGGATGTTGCCTCGAGGTTTCGACCTCGTCGGAATTCTACCAAATTTAAGAGATCGTCAAATTCTCTTTATAATGCTGTTGTCACTGTTTGAAACACGTCTCCAGCTCCCTCAGATGTTATCAGTGAGTTCTCTACGGAACGCTCTGGGTTCCCTCGGTTTTGAATCTGCTGCGGGGGCACTGGTGATGCCAGCTGGTTTCAACTATTCAGCCATTGGTTGTCTGACCTCGCAGCTCCTTAAATGGTCAACATAATTCCTCACCCGTCTGCCTTGAAATGAAATGAAACGAAATGGAAAGTTAAAATGAAAAACGCTTATTGTCAAGAGTAGGCTTCAATAAAGTTGCGGTGAAAGGTCCCGAATCGCCACATTCCGGCTCCTGTTCGGAGAGGCTGGTGCGGGAATTCAACCGTGCTGCTGGCATGCCTTGGCTTGCTTTAAAAGCCAGCGATTCACCCCAGTGTGCCCAGCCCAGTGTGCCCAGCCCAGCCCCTATTTCACCATGTATCAGAATGTACCGGACATCACTACAATTCTGCCAGGTATCCAATGTGGGCTAAAGGAAAATATATTGTAAACTCTCTCCAACTTTAATTGACATGCCTCCTTCTCCTTTACCAGGGTGTGCATTAGGAAACTGCTGTACGACTCCTTATTAGCTGTAGGCAGCATTGTTTTGTGAAGGGGAGATCGTGTCTCACGAACTTGATTGAGTTGTTTGAGGAGGTGACAAAGATAATTGATGAGGGGAGGGCGGTAAATGTTGTTTACATGTACTTCAGTAAAACCTTTGACAAGGTGCCTCATGGCCGATTATTACAAAAGGCGAAGTCACAAGGGATCTCAGGTGAGCTGGTAAGGTGGATCAAGAACTACTCGGTCACAGAAGGCAAACGGAAGCAGTAGAAGGGTGTTTTTTTTCAATGGAAGGTTGTGATCACTCGTATTCCACAGGGATCTGTGCTTGTGTCTCTGTTGTTTGTAGTAATCATGAACCATTTAGAGGAAAATGTAGCCTTCTGATCAGGAAGTTCGTGGAAAACACCAAGTTTGGTGGAGTGGCAGAGAGTTTTGAGCATTGTCACTGGATACAGCAGGACATAAATTGTTTGGAGGCTTGGGCAGATAAATGATGAATTGAATTCAATCCAAAATAATGTGAGGTAATGCCTCATGTGGTCGGTGTCACATGGGGGGAGCCTCATGTGGTCGGTATCACATAGGGGGAAAATATATCGGTATGGCAAACCATTTAAGAATATAGAACGTCAGACAGGTCTGAGCGTGCAGGCCCACAGATATTTGAGAGTGGCACCACAAGTGTACAACATAGTCAATAAATCATGCGGAATGCTTGCCTTCATAGGTCGGAGCATCGAGCATAAAAACTGGCAAGCCATGCTACAGTTGCAAAGAACCTTGGTACGGCCACATTTGAAATATTGCGCACAATTCCCGTCACCACACTACCAGAATGACGTTCCTATGCAATCCTGGGAACCTTCGCTGCACTTCCTCTTTAACAAGAACACCCTTCCTCAGATAAAGACACCAAAACTGCACACAATACTCCATTTGTGGCCTCACTAACACTTCGTACATTTGCAGTAAAACATCTGTATTCCCATATTCAAATCCGCTCGGAATGAGAGGATTTTGTACTGCCTGCTGCACCTGCGCGCTTACTTTCAGCGGCTGATACGTGACGGTACCAAGGTCTCGTTAGCTATCAACCTCTCTAAATTTATAATACTAAATGATAATCTGCCTTCCAACATTTGCTGCCGAAACGGATAACCTCATATTGATACACATAATGCAGCATTTGTCATGTATGTGCCCGTTCTGGTTTGCGGCTGGTTTAGCTCACCAGGCTAAATCTCTGTCTTTTGAAGCAGACCAAGCAGGCCAGCAGCACAGTTAGATTCCCGTACCAGCCTCCCCGGACAGGCGTGGGAATGTGGCGATTAGGGGCTTTTCACAGTAACTTCATTGAAGCCTACTCGTGACAATAAGCGATTTTCATTCATTTCATTTCATTCACTCAGCCTGTCCATATCCCGCTAGACCATCTCTGCATCCTACTCAAAGCTCACCATCACTCCGATTTTGCATCAACTGCAAATTTGGAGATGTACCTTGTGTTTCCTCGTCCAAATCATTCATATATAACGTGAACAGTTGGGTTTCGAGCACAGGTACCTGCTGTACCCCACCAGTCACATGCTGCCAGTAAGTAAAAAATATCCATTTATTCCAACTTTTCTCTTCATCTCAAGACTACCCATAATCCCCTGCGCATTAACTTTTCATATTAATCTGCGACGAGAGACATTGTCCAATGTGCTCTACAAGTCGAAATGAACAACATCTACCGATTCTACCGGTCAACTCTACTAGTTTCATCTGCAAACAATTTTTCTAGATTTGTCAAGCATGATGTGGCGAAGTCTCAGACGGAGATGGTGCAGTCCCAGAAGTTGATGCCGCTGTCCCATATGGAAATGGTGTTCTTCCAGACAGAGATCGTGCAGTCCCAGAGTTGGTTGTGCAGTTCCAGACGGAGTCGGTGCAGTCCCAGAGCAGATGGTCGATTCCCTGTGTTCCATGGCTGCATACATGCAGAGCCTGGCTGAGACGAGATCGTGACTCCAGGATCACAGCTCCAGGTAGCGGCGATGCCTCAGGGCATAGCTCTGCTCGCACACCCGTCCATGGAGTAGCCTGGGGTCATTAGGCACTCCGACGTAGGAGGAGGTGACTGGATCCTTGCCAGTCAGTACAGTATTCGAGGTGCTGGATCACCAAGGCATCTGGGGCTCACCCTCCTATCTCTTGCGCATCTGGTGGGAAGCAGACAGAACATGACTGTCCCACGATTCCTGGGACACCCGATCAGCAGTCATGTGGGATTCGGCAAACGTGCCTGTCGTCATTTTCCCCAGTTGGTGAACCTGGAGGTGATCGAAGCCTGCCGTGCGCGTTCCGGCCTGCGCACACACTGTGCCGCCACCCGTACCTGCCCAGGCCCCATGTCCTGCCCATCCACGCCTTCCCCCGTAGCCTCCTTCTCAAACGATATCTGGTCTTCATCCTCCTCCCCCAGCAGGTCGCGCCTCTGCTGCGCCAATTTGTGGAGGATGCAGAAGACCACAACGATGGAGGCAACCCCCTCAGTGCCAAGCTGGCGACCCCTTCAGAGCGGTCCAGGCACGAAATCGTATCTTCAGGAATAGGAGGCACCACTCGATTACGAACATGGTCACAGCATGTGTATTATTGTAGCGGTCTCGATGTCGGTCTGTGGACTGCGAATAGGCTCCAGCAGCCACGACAGCTGTGGTTAAAGCATGTCCCCAGGAAACAACACGCTAGCTGGGTAAGGGGCGTCTCTCAGAGGCAAGGAAGCGTCATGTGACTGGATGAATGCGCCGTGCACACTGCCCGGGCATCTGTGGACACTACCCATGTATCGCGACACACTGCCCGTGAGTCGGGTTCACACTGCCCGGGTATCGATGCCCACTTCTCGGGTATAGGTGCATACTGCCTGGATATCAGTGCACACTGCCAGGGCATCGGTGGACACTACCCATGTATCGCGACACACTGCCCGTGAGTCGGGTTCACACTGCCCGGGTATCGATGCCCACTTCTCGGGTATAGGTGCACACTGCCTGGCTATCAGTGCATACTGCGCTGGAATCGGTGCACACTTCCCGCGTATAAGTGCACACTGGACGGATATCGGTGTACACTGCCAGGTATCGCCACACTCTGTCCGGTTACGGAAGCACACTGCCCGAGTATCGATGCACACTTCTCTGGTATAGGTGCACCCTGCCGGGGAATCAGTCCACACTGCCCAGTTTTCGGTACACACCGCAGGGGCATCGGGTGTACACTGCCCGGGTATCGGGTGTACACTGCCCGGGTATAGGGTGCCGACTGCCCATTATCTGTGCACACTGCCCGGGTATCGGTGCACGCTGCACGGGTATCATCATAGAATTTACAGTGCAGAAGGAGGCCATTCAGCCCATCGAGTCTGCACCGGCTCTTGGAAAGAGCACCCTTCCCAAGGTCCACAACTCCACCCTATCCCCATAACACAGTAACCCCCACCCAACACTAAGGCAATTTATCATGGCCAATCCACCTAACCTGCACATCTTTTCGACTGTGGGAGGAAACCGGAGCACCCGGAGGAAACCCACGCACACACGGGTAGGATGTGCAGACTCCGCACAGACAGTGACCAAAGCCGGAATCGAACCTTGGACCCTGGAGCTGTGAAGCGATTGTGCTATCCACAATGCTAACGTGCTGCCCGGGTATCTGTGGACACTGCCCGGGCATCGGTGCGCACTGCCTGGGTATCAGTGCCCACTGCCCGGGTATCGGTGCACAGTGCCCGGGTATTGGTGCACCGTGCCTGGGTATCGGTGCCCACTGCCCAAGTATCGGTGCACACTGCCCGGGTATCGGTGCACACTGCCCGGGTATCGGTGCCCACAGCCCGGGTATCTCTGCACACTGCCCGGGTATCGGTGCACACTGCCCGGGTATCGGTGCAAAGTGCCTAGGTATCGGTGCACTCTGCATGGGTATCGGTGCCCACTGCCCAAGTATCGGTGCACACTGCCCGAGTATCGGTGCCCACTGCCCGTGTATCGGTGCACACTGCCCAAGTATCGGTGCACACTGCCCGGGTATCTGTGCACACTGCCCGGATATCGGTGCCCACAGCCCGGGTATCTCTGCACATTGCCCGGGTATCGATGCACACTGCCCGGATATCTCTGCACACTGCCCGGGTATCTCTGCACACTGCCCGGGTATCGGTGCACACTGCCCGGGTATCGGTGCACAGTGCCTGGGTATCGGTGCACACTGCATAGGTATCGGTGCACAGTGGCCGGGTATCGATGCACACTGCCCGTGTATCGGTGCACACTGCCCAAGTATCGGTGCCCACAGCCCGGGTATCTCTGCACACTGCCCGGGTATCTGTGCACAATGCCCGGGTATCGGTGCCCACAGCCCGGGTATCTCTGCACTGCACTGGTATCGTTGCACAGTGCCCGGGTATCGGTGCACACAGCCCGGGTATCTCTGCACACTGCCCGGGTATCGGTGCACCGTGCCTGGGTATCGGTGCACACTGCCCGGGTATCGATGCACACTGCCCGGATATCTCTGCACACTGCCCGGGTATCTCTGCACACTGCCCGGGTATCTCTGCACACTGCCCGGGTATCTCTGCACACTGCCCGGGTATCGGTGCACACTGCCCGGGTGTCGGTGCACAGTGCCTGGGTATCGGTGCACACTGCATGGGTGTCGGTGCACAGTGGCGGGGTATCGATGCACACTGCCCGGGTATCGATGCATACTGCCCGGATATCCATGCACATTGCCCGGGTATCGATGCACACTGCCCGGATATCTCTGCACACTGCGCGGGTATCTCTGCACACTGCCTGGGTATCGGTGCACACTGCCCGGGCATCGGTGCACAATGCCTGGGTATCGGTGCACACTGCATGGGTATCGGTGCACAGTGGCGGGGTATCGATGCACACTGCCCGGGTATCGGTGCCCACTGCCCGGGGATCGATGCACAGTGCCCTGGTATAGGTGCACCGTGCCTGGGTATCGGTGCACACTGCCCGGGTATCTCTGCACACTGCCTGGGTATCGGTGCACACTGCCCGGGTATCGATGCACACTGCCATGGTATCCATGCACATTGCCCGGGTATCGATGCACACTGCCCGGGTATCGGTGCACACTGCCCGGATATCGGTGCACAGTGCCTGGGTATCGGTGCACACTGCGTTGGTATCGGTGCACAGTGCCCGGGTATCGATGCACAGTGCCCGGGTATCGATGCACAGTGCCCGGGTATCGGTGCCCACTGCCCGGGTATCGGTGCATACTGCCCGGGTATCGGTGCACAGCGCCTGGGTATCGGTGCACACTGCCCGGGTATCGGTGCACACTGCCCGGGTGTCGGTGCACAGTGCCTGGGTATCGGAGCACACTGCCCGGGTATCGGTGCACACTGTCCAGGTATCGGCCCACACCTCAAGGGTATTGGCACAGTCCGTCCGTGTATTGGCACACCCGACCTGTGTTTCGGTGTGCACGGCCCGGATATCGTGTGCACGGCCAGGGTATCGTCACACTGCCCCGGTATCGTTGAACATTGCCCCGCTCTCGGTGCCCATTGCCCGGGTATCCGGGCACACCACCCAGGTATCGGTGCCCACTGCCCGGGTATCGGTGCGCACTGCCGGGGTATCGGCACACCCTGCCAGGGTATCGATGCAGAATGCCCGTGTATCCGTGCACACTGCGCGGGTATCGGTGCACACTGCCCGGGTATCGGTGCACACTGCTCGGGTATCGGGGCACACTGCCCGGGTATCGATGCACAGTGCCTGGGTATCGGTGCCCACTGCCCGGGTATCGGTGCACACTGCCCGGGTATCGCTGCCCACTGCCCGGGTATCGGTGCACACTGCCCGGGTATCGGGTGTACACTGCCCGGGTATAGGGTGCCGACTGCCCATTATCTGTGCACACTGCCCGGGTATCGGTGCACGCTGCACGGGTATAATCATAGAATTTACAGTGCAGAAGGATGCCATTCAGCCCATCGAGTCTGCACCGGCTCTTGGAAAGAGCACCCTTCCCAAGGTCCACAACTCCACCCTATCCCCATAACACAGTAACCCCCACCCAACACTAAGGCAATTTAGCATGGCCAATCCACCTAACCTGCACATCTTTTCGACTGTGGGAGGAAATCGGAGAACCCGGAGGAAACCCACGCACACACGGGTAGGATGTGCAGACTCCGCACAGACAGTGACCAAAGCCGGAATCGAACCTTGGACCCTGGAGCTGTGAAGAGATTGTGCTATCCACAATGCTAACGTGCTGCCCGGGTATCTGTGGACACTGCCCGGGCATCGGTGCGCACTGCCAGGGTATCAGTGCCCACTGCCCGGGTATCGGTGCACCGTGCCTGGGTATCGGTGCCCACTGCCCAAGTATCGGTGCACACTGCCCGGGTATCGGTGCACACTGCCCGGGTATCGGTGCCCACAGCCCGGGTATCGGTGCACCGTGCCTGGGTATCGGTGCCCACTGCCCAAGTATCGGTGCACACTGCCCGGGTATCAGTGCCCACTGCCCGGGTATCGGTGCACCGTGCCTGGGTATCGGTGCCCACTGCCCAAGTATCGGTGCACACTGCCCGGGTATCGGTGCACACTGCCCGGGTATCGGTGCCCACTGCCCAAGTATCGGTGCACACTGCCCGTGTATCGGTGCACACTGCCCGGTATCGGTGCCCACAGCCCGGGTATCTCTGCACACTGCCCGTTTATCGGTGCACACTGCCCGGGTATCGGTGCAAAGTGCCTGGGTATCGGTGCACTCTGCATGGGTATCGGTGCCCACTGCCCAAGTATCGGTGCACACTGCCCGAGTATCGGTGCCCACTGCCCGTGTATCGGTG
Organism: Scyliorhinus canicula; assembly: GCF_902713615.1. Lineage (NCBI taxonomy): Eukaryota > Metazoa > Chordata > Chondrichthyes > Carcharhiniformes > Scyliorhinidae > Scyliorhinus > Scyliorhinus canicula. The sequence continues at coordinate 1,994,147 of NW_024055717.1, forward strand.
CACACTGCCCAAGTATCGGTGCCCACAGCCCGGGTATCTCTGCACACTGCCCGGGTATCTGTGCACAATGCCCGGGTATCGGTGCCCACAGCCCGGGTATCTCTGCACTGCCCTGGTATCGGTGCACAGTGCCCGGGTATCGGTGCACACTGCCCGGGAATCTCTGCACACTGCCCGGGTATCGGTGCACACTGCCCGTGTATCGGTGCACACTGCCCGGGTATCGGTGCCCACAGCCCGGGTATCTCTGCACACTGCCCGTTTATCGGTGCACACTGCCCGGGTATCGGTGCAAAGTGCCTGGGTATCGGTGCACTCTGCATGGGTATCGGTGCCCACTGCCCAAGTATCGGTGCACACTGCCCGAGTATCGGTGCCCACTGCCCGTGTATCGGTGCACACTGCCCAAGTATCGGTGCCCACAGCCCGGGTATCTCTGCACACTGCCCGGGTATCTGTGCACAATGCCCGGGTATCGGTGCCCACAGCCCGGGTATCTCTGCACTGCCCTGGTATCGGTGCACAGTGCCCGGGTATCGGTGCACACTGCCCGGGAATCTCTGCACACTGCCCGGGTATCGGTGCACCGTGCCTGGGTATCGGTGCACACTGCCCGGGTATCGATGCACACTGCCCGGATATCTCTGCACACTGCCCGGGTATCTCTGCACACTGCCCGGGTATCGGTGCACACTGACATGGTATCCATGCACATTGCCCGGGTATCGATGCACACTGCCCGGATATCTCTGCACACTGCCCATGTATCTCTGCACACTGCCCGGGTATCAGTGCACACTGCCCGGGTATCGGTGCACAGTGCCTGGGTATCGGTGCACACTGCATGGGTATCGGTGCACACTGCCCGGATATCTCTGCACACTGCCCGGGTATCTCTGCACACTGCCCGGGTATCTCTGCACACTGCCCGGGTATCGGTGCACAGTGCCTGGGTATCGGTGCACAGTGGCCGGGTATCATGCACACTGCCCGGGTATCGGTGCCCACTGCCCGGGGATCGATGCACAGTGCCCTGGTATCGGTGCACCGTGCCTGGGTATCGGTGCACACTGCCCGGGCATCGATGCACACTGACATGGTATCCATGCACATTGCCCGGGTATCGATGCACACTGCCCTGGTATCGGTGCACCGTGCCTGGGTATCGGTGCACACTGCCCGGGTATCTCTGCACACTGCCTGGGTATCGGTGCACACTGCCCGGGTATCGATGCACACTGCCATGGTATCCATGCACATTGCCCGGGTATCGATGCACACTGCCCGGGTATCGGTGCACACTGCCCGGGTATCGGTGCACAGTGCCTGGGTATCGGTGCACACTGCGTTGGTATCGGTGCACAGTGCCCGGGTATCGATGCACAGTGCCCGGGTATCGATGCACAGTGCCCGGGTATCGGTGCCCACTGCCCGGGTATCTCTGCACATTGCCCCACTCTCGGTGCCCACTGCCCGGGTATCGGTGCACACTGCCCGGGTATCGGTGCACAGCGCCTGGGTATCGGTGCACACTGCCCGGGTATCGGTGCACACTGCCCGGGTGTCGGTGCACAGTGCCTGGGTATCGGAGCACACGGCCCGGGTATCGGTGCACACTGTCCAGGTATCGGCCCACACCTCAAGGGTATTGGCACAGTCCGTCCGTGTATTGGCACACCCGACCTGTGTATCGGTGTGCAAGGCCCGGATATCGTGTGCACGGCCAGGGTATCGTCACACTGCCCCGGTATCGTTGAACATTGCCCCGCTCTCGGTGCCCAATGCCCGGGTATCCGGGCACACCACCCAGGTATCGGTGCCCACTGCCCGGGTATCGGTGCGCACTGCCGGGGTATCGACACACCCTGCCAGGGTATCGATGCATACTGCCCGTGTATCCGTGCACACTGCGCGGGTATCGGTGCACACTGCCCGGGTATCGGTGCACACTGCTCGGGTATCGGGGCACACTGCCCGTGTATCGATGCACAGTGCCTGGGTATCGGTGCCCACTGCCCGGGTATCGGTACACACTGCCCGGGTATCGCTGCCCACTGCCCGGGTATCGGTGCACACTGCCCGGGTATCGGGGCACACTGCCCGGGTATCAGAGCACTCTGCCCGGGTATCGGTGCACACTGCCCGGTTATCGGTGCACACTACCCGGGTATCGCTGTACCGTGCCTAGGTATCGGAGCCCACTGCCAGGGTATCGATGCAGGCTGCCCGGGTATCGGTGCCCACTGCCAGGGCACCGGTGCAAACTGCCCGAGTATCGGGAGCAGATGTATATGATACACTTCATATTGTTACATATCAGCTGGACGTTCATCGAGTTGAACCACTTTCACATTTTGTCGAGCGGCTGTCATCTGCATGTGCTCTTATGGGGACATGCATCCTTTCGATCACCCGGGGGACCCGGGGCATCTTTATGATGGCACTGAATCCTGCTGCCCAGGTATCATGTTGGGCTCGGTCAACATTGAAATGGATGTAATGTGAAGACTGGGAAATTACGGGTTCCATGATGGCGCAGATGCATTTATGTATCGAGCTCTGTGAAATCACAGACAGCACCCCACTTGGATCCAGGAAGGACTCTGTGGCATGAATGTTGACGGCGACCGTCACCTTTACAGTCACTGGGAATTGTGTCCTGGCCCAGACACCCGCGGTACCAAGTGCACCATGATCTGGCAGATATGTCGCACTGTCACCTGAACCAGAGGGGTACCAATATCCTGGGGGGGAGATTTGCTAGTGCTCTTCGGGGGGGTTTAAACTAATTCAGCAGGGGGATGGGAACCTAAATTGTAGTCCCAGTGTACAGGATGTTGAGAGTAGTGAGGTCAGGGATAGGGTTAAAAGTTCGAAAGAGGGCACCGACAAGCAGGACTCTGGTTTGAAGTGTGTCTACTTCAACGCCAGGAGCATCCGGAATAAGGTGGGTGAGCTTGCAGCATGGGTTGGTACCTGGGATCTCGATGTTGTGGCGATTTCGGAGACATGGGTAGAGCAGGGACAGGAATGGTTGTTGCAGGTTCCAGGATTTAGATGTTTCTGTAAGAACAGAGAAGATGGTAAAAGAGGGGGGGGTGTGGCATTGTTAATCAAGGAAAGTATTACCGCGGTAGAAAGGACGCTTGAGGACTCGTCTACTGAGGCAGTATGGGCCGAGGTTAGGAACAGTAGAGAGGTCACCCTGTTGGGAGTTGTCTATAGACCTCCGAATAGTCCCAGAGATGTCGAGGAAAGGATTGCAAAGATGATTCTTGACAGGAGCGAGAGTAACAGGGTAGTTGTTATGGGGGACTTTAACTTTCCAAATATTGACTGGAAATACTATAGTTCGAGTACTATAGATGGGTCAGTTTTTGTGCAGTGTGTGCAGGAGGGTTTTCTGACACAGTATGTAGACAGGCCAACAAGGGGCGAGGCCACATTGGATTTGGTACTGGGTAATGAACCCGGCCAGGTGTTAGATTTAGATGTAGGTGAGCACTTTGGTGATAGTGATCACAACTCGGTTATGTTTACTTTAGCAATGTGCAGGGATAGGTATATACCGCAAGGCAAGAATTATAGCTGGGGGAAAGGCAATTATGATGCTATTCGGCAAGATTTAGGAGGTATAGGATGGGGAAGGAAACTGCAGGGGATGGGTACAATCGAAATGTGGAGCTTTTTCAAGGAACAGCTACTGCGTGTCCTTGATAAGCATGTACCTGTCAGGCAGGGAGGAAGTTGTCGAGCAAGGGAGCAGTGGTTTACTAAGGAAGTTGAAGCACTTGTCAAGAGGAAGAAGAAGGCTTATGTTAGGATGAGACATGAAGGCTCAGTTAGGGCACTTGAGAGTTACAAGTTAGCCAGGAAGGACCTAAAGGGAGAGTTAAGAAGAGCGAGGAGAGGACACGAAAAGTCGTTGGCGGATAGGATCAAGGAAAACCCTAAGGCTTTCTATAGGTATATCAGGAACAAAAGAATGACTCGAGTAAGATTAGGGCCAATCAAGGATAGTAGTGGAAAGTTGTGTGTGGAATCAGAGGAGATAGGGGAAGCATTAAATGGATATTTTTCGTCAGTGTTTTCACTGGAGAAAGACAATGTTGTCGAGGAGAACACTCAGGTTCAGTCGACCAGGCTAGATGGATTTGAGGTTCAAAAGGAGGAGGTGTTAGAAATTTTAGAAAATGTCAAAATAGATAAGTCCCCTGGGCCAGATGGGATTTATCCTAGGATTCTCTGGGAAGCCAGGGAGGAGATTGCAGAGCCTTTGTTCTTGATATTTATGTCGTCTTTGTCGACAGGAATAGTGGCGGAAGACTGGAGGATAGCAAATGTTGTCCCCTGGTTCAAGAAGGGGAGTAGAGACAACCCTGGTAATTATAGACCTGTGAGCCTTACTTCGGTTGTGGGTAAAATATTGGAAAAGGTTATAAGAGATAGGGTTTATAATCATCTTGAAAAGAACAAGTTGATTAGCGATACTCAACACGGTTTTGTGAAGGGTAGGTCATGTCTCACAAACCTTATTGAGTTTTTTGAGAAGGTGACCAAACAGGTGGATCAGGGTAAAGCTGTTGATGTGGTGTATATGGATTTCAGTAAGGCGTTTGATAAGGTTCCCCACGGTAGGCTATTGCAGTAAATAAGGAAGTATGGAATTGAAGGTGATTTAGCGGTTTGGATCAGTAATTGGCTAGCTGAAAGAAGACAGAGGGTGGTGGTTGATGGCAAATGTTCATCCTGGAGTTCAGTTACTAGTGGTGTACCGCAAGGATCTGTTTGGGGCCACTGCTGTTTGTCATTTTTATAAATGACCTGGAAGAGGGTGTAGAAGGATGGGTTAGTAAATTTGCAGATGACACGAAGGTCGGTGGAGTTGTGGATAGTGCTGAAGGATGTTATAGGATACAGAGGGACATAGATAAGCTGCAGAGCTGGGCTGAGAGGTGGCAGATGGAGTTTAATGCGGAAAAGTGTGAGGTGGTTCACTTTGGAAGGAGTAACAGGAATGCAGAGTACTGGGCTAATGGCAAGATTCTTGGTAGTGTAGATGAACAGAAAGATCTCGGCATCCAGGTACATAAATCCTTGAAAGTTGCCACCCAGGTTAATAGGGCTGTTAAGAAGGCATATGGTGTGCTAGCCTTTATAAGCAGGGGGATTGAGTTTCGGAACCACATGGTCATGCTGCAGCTGTACATAACTCTGGCGCGGCCACACCTGGAGTACTGCGTGCAGTTCTGGTCACCACATTATAGGAAGGATGTGGAAGCTTTGGAAAGGGTTCAGAGGAGATTTACTAGGATGTTGCCTGGTATGGAGGGAAGGTCTTACGAGGAAAGGCTCAGGGAATTGAGGTTGTTTTCGTTAGAGAGGAGAAGGCTGAGAGGTGACTTAATAGAGACATATAAGATAGTCAGAGGGTTAGATAGGGTGGACAGTGAGAGTCTTTTTCCTCGGATGGTGATGACCAACACGAGGGGACATAGCTTTAAATTGAGGGGCGAGAGATATAGGACAGATGTCAGAGGCAGTTTCTTTACTCAGAGAGTAGTAGGGGTGTGGAACGCCCTGCCTGCAACAGTAGTAGACTCGCCAACTTTAAGGGCATTTAAGTGGTCACTGGATAGACATATGGATGAAAATGGAATAGTGTAGGTCAGATAGGCTTCAGATGGTTTCACAGGTCGGCGCAACATCGAGGGCCGAAGGGCCCGTACTGCGCTGTAGTGTTCTATGTTCTATGTTCTATGTCTCTGGAATCTTCGCCGGCATAGCCGTCCCCACAGGTCCTCGAACGACAGGCGCTTCCCATACAGAAGATGCCTCCTTCGTTACCTCCTTGTTTCATCTTCCTCGGCGTGATGATCGGTTGGCTGTCCATCCTGAGATGCTGCCTCCTGTTCCTCTGCTGGCCTCTCCGCTGCTGCAGCATCCTTCTCTGGCAGCTCCATCTCGTACAGCTGCAGGAAACTTCCCACGGCGGCAAATAGAAGGAAGGCCACGATTGATGGTTGAATTCCAATATCAATTGTCTGCAGAGGGCGAATGGCCGACATGTTAGTATGGTGCATACCCCCGTGCCCAACCAAGTGCAATGGACAACATGGTAACGCCAGCTGGCACTACAAACATGCCCCGAATATACTCCTTATCCGTCCTCTGCGCAACCCGGGACCATCGGTGTCTGACATAATGAGGGGCTCTGCCCTTGTTGCCTGTCCCTATATCCAGGGGTACCATCTGCTGGCGCTTCGTATGACAGTGGTACGCGACCACTCTAGGGGCCGTTGACCTTGGGTGGGCCGTGTGATGCATTGGCGCCACCCTCAAGGCAACAGAGTATTGCAATTTGGCAGCAAACCAGCGCTGACAACGATTTCAGCATCGGAAAGGATTCTCCTCCCATTCGCGGTTCCCAATTCCGTCGTCGGCCAGCGGGGAATCCCACCCCATTTCTTTACTAATTCTAATTTTCTTGAGCTCCTCACAGAAGCCACTGTTTTCTGAACATCCGGTACATTATTCATATTTTTCGCTGTGAAGACAGAAGCAAACAACGAATTTAGTTCCTCAGCCGTTTCTTTCTTCCCCGTAATGAATCCTCCTATTTCTGATTGTGAGGTGTCACATTTGTTTATACATTTTTTTCTTCTTTACATACATGTAGACACTTTCACAAGTATTTTCTGTGTTCCACAGTTGTTTAGTTTCAATAATTTTCTCCCTTCTTTTCTCAATACCGTGGTCTGCCATTGCTGAATTTTAAACTGTTCTCAATCTTCATCTTGATTGCTTTTTCTTGCTAATTGCCTCTGCTTTGAGTTAAAACTTTCTCTAATTTCAATCATAAGCCATGGTTTGGACGCAGATCCCTTTCTACTCTTGCCCCAAAGAGGAATAAACAATGTTTGAAGTTCACCTATTCGTTCCCTGAATGCCTGCTGTTGCCTATCCAATGTTCTTCCGTCCAGTAATGTTTCCCAATCCGTTATGTCTTATACAATCACTGTTACCTCTGTTGAGATTCAGGTCCCTGGACCTCAATATTCACCTTGATTAAAAATTCACACACGTTATGGTCACTAACCCCAAGGATTCTCTCACAACCTCATTTCCAGCTAACCCTTTCCGATTGCGCAACACCCAATCCAAGATGGCCTGTTTCCTTTTAGGTCCCTTAATATACTGGTCCGAAAAACCATCCATTATACCCTCAAGTAATTCATCCTCTATTATACTGTCACTATTTTGAGCAATCAAATCTGAATTCAAATTAAAGTCACCTATACTAACATAGGTTCCTTTATCACATCTGTATCTGATTTCTTGCCTTATGGTATTCCCAAAATTTACCACTGCAGTTTAGGTCTGTCTAACATGGCAAAGCATGTTTCTCGCCACTTTATGTTACTTAGCACCACCCATACAGATTCTACACTACCGGTCGTAATGTGTTTCTTCTATATTGTATAAATATCTTCCTTCATCAACATTGCAACTTCGCCATATTTTCATTTCTGTCTATCCTTCCTAAACACTGAATCACCCTCAAAGTTTATTGCCCATCCAGGTCAACTCGGAGCAACGTCTCCGTAATCCCAACTATGTCGGATCCCTTTAGAACTAATTCATCCATTTATTAGAAGGTTCTGCATGATCAGGTAAAAAAAAACGTTAAGGTTGCTCCTTTGATCGTTCCTTGTCCCGCACTTGCTATTATTTGTAGGAAGACGCCTGGTCTGGAGGAATGTTTTTCAATCTTCTTTGCCCAGGACCGATTTTTGCCAACTGGCTATCCTCAGGAACCCACGCTGGCCGACTTGCGTGACCCCGCCATGTTTTCTTACCTTTACTGTGACAGGGCCTTCTTGGTCCTCACGATCTCACTTGTTTTGTCATTCAATATAACATTTCTTCTGATGATATAAGCTGATTATTTAACTTCTCGCTGAATCCTTTGAAATAATCTTTGACCTCCAACTTGCTATGCTTATTCATCGATTACCTTTGAATTTTGAGCGTTTTAGTCTTTCATTTGCCAGTAGATCTCTCATATAACACACATGGGCTTTGCATCCTGATTTGAATTGGCACCATTGATCAACACTTTACTCAGGAAACCATCATTGTACTGATCTGTTCCTGATTTCAGCTTTTCCTCAAATTCTTGTTAATCCTTTCTGACTATCCTTCCTAAGCACTGAACAACCCAGAAAGTGTATTTCCCATCCTGGTAAACTGGGCGCCATGTCTCCGTAATCCCAACAATGTCAGATCCCTTTACAAGAGGTCACACCAGCACTGTTTCCAATTGCAAAATGGAGGAATCTTTCTGGCCCCCTGAGCACATCGCCTGCCGCAACTTCTGAAGAAAAGGCTCCAATGATTTCTTAAATAATTGCCTCTTTGATCAGCACCGTTACGTCACGAGGAAGTGCTCTGACCGTCTGCGTTCCGAACCTGCGCAATGCTGAGGCATGCGCTGTATGGCCGATATTCTGAAAGCCGATCACGGCCGTTGGACATTTATTCCCGCGACATGGAACGTGTGTGTATGTGTGTGTTGGGTGGGGGACAGGGGGGTGGGGTGTAAGTGAATGTGTTTGTATGTGGTTATGTATGTAGGGGAGTGCTTGTGTGCGTGTATAGGTGTGCCTTCGTTATTTGTGGTTAGATTGTGTGGATGTGTGTCTGTGTGGGTGTGAGGGTATGTGTACAACTTTTTATGTGGTCCTTTTTGTGAGTGAGTTTGTGTGTATATTTGTGGGTGTGTCAGTGTATGTGTGTGGGTGTGTAGGTAACTGTGAGTGTGTGTGTATGGATGTGGTCCCGGTGTGTATTTGTGTGCATTTCTGTGAATGTATATATATGTGTGTGTGGCTGTATGTGTGTGAATGTGTGTGTGTATGTGTGTTTCAGTGTCCGTGTGTATGGGCCAGGGTGTGTGCGTGTATGCGTGGGTATATGAGTGAACGTGAGTGTGGCAGTATGTGAGCGTTGTTGTTTGTGGTCGTGTGGGGATATAACTGTATATATATATGAGTTTTGGGCGTGTTTATATGTCCCTGCGTGTGAGTGGATATGTGTGAAAATGTGTGTCTGAGTGTGAGTTTGTGCGTATCTGTGTTTGTCGTGGGTGCGTGAGAGCGATTTTTGTGAGGGTGAATGTGGTTTTGTGGGGTTGTATGTGGGTTTGTGGGTGTGTAACTGTGTGCATGGTGGTGCATGAGTGTGTGAAAGTACGTGGATCTGTGTGTGTACGTCAGTGTACACGCAAGCATGTGTGTGCGCGACTGTGTGTGAGTCCCTGCCCTGCTCTGCCTCCCTGCCTGCAACAGTAGTGGACTCGCCAACACTAAACACATTCAAATGGTCATTGGATAGGCATATGGACGATAAGGGAATAGTGTAGAGGGAATTCAGAGGGGTTTCCCAGGACGGTGCAACATCGTGGGCCGAAGGGCCTGTACTGCGCTGTAATGTTCGAAGTTCAATGTTCTATAAGTGGCCATATGCGAGTGTGTCTGTAATCGTGTGCCTGAGTATTTTGTGTGTGCCTGTGTGAATGAGTTTGTGAGTGCCTGTGAGAGTAAGTAGGTGATTGGTTGTGAGTATGTGTGTTATTGTGTGAGAGTGTGAGTCAGTGGGGATGTGTGTGGGTGAGTACGTGTGCGAGAGTGTGTGCACTTGGCTGTGCCTATATGTGTGTGCCACTGTGTATGTGTTCCGGTGAATGTGTGAGCGTATGAGTGTAGATCAGTGTGACTGGGTGCCTGTGTGTGTCTGTATGTGCTTGAGGGGAGGGGGTGTCTACGTGGGTTATGTTTTTGCGTGTGTGTGGGAGAATGTATTGTGTGAGAGTGAAAGCACGTGTGAGTGTGTGTGTGTGTGTGGAAGTGGTTGCGAGTTTGGAGAGTGTATGGCTGTGTGTGGATGTGGGCGCGCGTTTATGTTTCTGTATGTGGGGTTGTCTGTGAATGTGTATGTGTGTGTGTCAGAGTGTGTGATGAATGGGTGTGTGTGTATATATGTCGTTGCATATTTGTGTGTTGTTGAGTGTGAGTGCATAGGTATGTCTGTGTGTAGGTGTGTGTGGACATGGGTGTGTGCCTGTGTCTGTGTATGTGTGGTTGTGTGTGTGTGTCTTTGCTTGTGGGGTGAGTGTTTGTGTGAGGGTGTGCGCCCGCACAATTTTGTGCGTCTGTATGTGTGAGGCTGTGTGTCGGAGTTTGTATGTGTGAGTTCGCATGTGTGGCTCTGAGAGTTTGTGCGAGTAGGTGTGTGCGTGTGAGTCTAAATGGGTGAGAGTGTGCGCACGGTTTGTGGTGTGTGTGTGTGTAATTTGTGCGTGTGCGTGTTGCTTTGTATGTGGGTGTGTCTGAGTATGTGTGAGCGTGTGTGCGTCTTTTTGTGTGTGGGTGTCCGCGTGTTTGTGTGTGCATGTGTGTTTATAGCCGAGTGCTTACGTGTGAGTGTGGGAGTATGTCTGTGAGTGTGTGGGTGTGTATGTGTGTGCACTTTGTGTGTATGCGGGGGCTGTGTGATTTTGTGTGTGTGTGGGTAAATATTAGGATGTTTGTGGAGCTCTGAGTGCATTGTTATTTTTGTGTGGGTAATGTGTCAGTTGGTGTGTGTTTGTGGGTGGGTGCTTGTCGATGTGATGGTGTATGTGTGATCGCGTATGTGTGCGTTTGGTTGTGTGGGTAGGTGTGATTGTGGTACAGGTATGTGTCTGGGTGTATTTATGTCTCTGTCTTTGTGAGTTTGTATCGCTGTGTGTATGTGAGTGTCTGTATTTGTGTCTGTGTATGTGTATATCTGTGCCTCTGTGTATGTGTATATTTGTGCCTCTGTGTCTGTGAGTGTTTGTGTTCGACTCTCTGTGTCTGTAAGTGTGTGTGTTTGTGTATCTGTATGTCTGTGAATCTGTGTATTTGAGCGTATTTGCTTGTCTTTGTCAACGCCACCTCAATCAAACTCATAATATCACTCCGAGACTGATGTTTAACTTCATTGTTTATTTCTGTTCCTTTCAGTAAACCTCATCACAATTTTGATCCTGAATAGAAAAAACTGTGGACTGTCCAACTGTGTGACTTGTTACCTGGTGGCCATGGCAGTGGGGGATCTACTGGTCGTTATTCTCGATCTGATATTGAGACACATTCACATTGTTTTCATGGAACATTTTGATTTCCAGCAGTCGATCCCCGTGTGTAATATCCACGCCGTCCTGCTTTATGCAGCCACTGACTGTTCTGTCTGGTTCACCGTCACTTTCACCTTTGATCGATTTGTGGCCATTTGTTGCCCGAAGCTGAAACGTAAATATTGCAGCGAGAAAATAGCGGCTGTGGTTCTGGGAACAGTGACTGTACTGAGCTGTTTGAAGAACATTTCCTGGTATTTTATGTTCAGAGGTCGGTATATGCTGATGAACATCCCCTGGTTCTGTTATGTCACAAAATATGTTCAGTACTCTCCGGTCTGGTCAATAATCGAGTTCCTCCACCACATTCTAACCCCGACTGTTCCATTTGCCCTGATTCTGCTGCTCAATGTTCTCACCGTCAGACACATTGTGGTGAGCAGCAGGGCCCGCAGGAGACTCCGGGCTCACAGCAGTGGGGAGTGTCCCAGAGACCCAGAGATGGAGAGTCGGAGGTAATCCATCATTTTACTGTTTATTATCTCGGCCAATTTCATCCTGTTATGGTCAAAGTCAATGGTTTATTCTGTATGTTATCGAATGCGGTATATTGGGTATACGTCTGTATGGTTAGATCCTTATGTTATGGAATTGGGGTTCATGTTGCAGCTCCTGAGTTGCTGCACAAACACTGCTATTTACGCCGTGACACAGACTCTGTTCAGACAGCAGTTGAATAATGTTCTTGAATTTCACTTTAGTCCGATTCTTCAATTAATTAAACACTGAGAGGAAAACCCGGCCAAGCATCCTCCCCCCCCCCCCCCACCCTCATCCCCAACCAGAGCCGGTAAAACATCCCACCAACAGCCAGCCCCATCCTGTTTTGCGATCCTGTATTACCAGGAGAGTCTGTCGGCGGCCATCTTATGTTACCATTGGAGCCGTCTAACGGCCATCTTGGATTTTGATTGAGTGGGAGGCAGGGTGAGGCGTTCGGGGTGGCTCCGGGAGTAGCAGCAGGCGTCGCATGCGGGTCTGTAGCGGCCTTTGGCGGCCGGGAGGAGGATGAAGAACAGCCACAGTGGTGGAAAAGTCAAGAAAAGGTCCCAGTATAAATAAATCCACTGACATAGACGTTATTTGCCGGTTTTGAAAAATATCCATACTTACGTTGCTGAAAAGGTGCAATTTCCCTTTTCAGGCATTTTAAAAACAATAAAAAATCTAAACCACCAACATTCCGAATGAAAGGGCGGCATTACCATGGCCCACCTCGGCCACAACGCCGGAACCCACGTAAGCTCCAATAAACCGACCAATAACCCTTTCAATCCCCCCTGACATCTTGAGGGGGTGGGGAGATTCTATTCGCCGTTATAGAAAAGGTCAACCAGTAAGGCACCAACTGGGGAGGAACTCGGCAGGGATCGACCGTGAAGTGTTTACACCGTATTGAATCTAAGTTATTTTGTGTGGACTCTCCTTGCCCTTACCGATGGAACGTTCAACCCGCTACCTCACGACTGGGGTGGGTATTCTTAGTAACAATTATTTTTTGGCAATAAAAATACTCTTAACAAAGTTTTATTTTGCTGCCAAAACCCGGATGGACGACCAGCTGGTTCTGTGTGAGTCACACATGGGCGATCAGCTGATTCTATGTGATTTTCCCTATGGTCGATCAATATTTGTGTGTGTCTCCACCCATATCCGATGAGCTGTGTGTATGCTCGGCCCATGGCCAATCATCTGGGGTGTGTGCTTCCCCCATGGATGATCAGCTGGGTGTGTGCCTTCCACGATGGTCGATCTGCTGTGTGTGTGCCTCCCCACATGGCCTATCAGCTGGGTGTGTGTGCTTCGCCCATGGACGATCAGTTGTGTGTGTGCTCCTCCCAGGATGGTCGATCTGCTGGATTAGTGCCCCTCCCCACATGGGTGATCAGCTGGGCGTGTGTGACTCCCCCATGGTCGATCAGCCGAGCGTATGTGCCTCACACAGAAACACAGCAGAATGTGCAGCAGAATATGGCAGAGACAGAGACGCAGACAGACTCAGGCCAACATCCCACACACTGCTCACTAGCTGTTGTTTCCCCTCCCAGCCCGCACAGGCCGCTGTCTGCTCCTGCCTGCCACCGGTCACTGCTACTCCCGATGCCACCTCATGTCCACTTCCCGTTGATGGGAGCAACCGGGGCCTGCCCGGAAGTACAAAACATTTAAAAGGGCGAAATCTCAGGAAAGGAGAATTGACGCTTCTGAACCGAGAGTGAAGCGAGTGTCTGGAGGCAGAGGAGGGGAGTAATAATACTTCAGAAAATGGAGGGTTCCCATAGATCTACCCGTGCGCATGTGCGGGAGGGTCACCAGCCCAGCAGGCAGTGCGCGGCCACCGACTGACTGACATCGTCTACCCTGGCATCTGAATATAGCCGCCTGGATTCTCCCCTGGCACCACAAGTTGGCCGTCAACTGTTTCCCTTGGCGACGTAAGATGGCCGCCGCCGAAACGCACGGAGTACTGGTCTGGTTGCGGTGCAGGAGCAGTGACGGCGTGTTCTGCCCATCGACCCCATTGGGGGTCTTTAGGATTGTTGTGTGTCAATCGAACAGCAGCGCTACCCTGCTCCCCCCCCCCCCCACAACCCCCGCATATCACCCCTTCCCCCATATAAACCCCATCTGGGATATCACCCACTCCGCGATATCACCTCCTTCCACTGATATCACACATCGGATTTAACCCCACCCCTTGATATCACCCCTACCCAATATCACTCCTTCCGACTGATATCACTCCCCGGATATCACCCACCCACTGATATCACTCCCCGGATATCACCCCCACCCTCGATATCACCCACACAATATCACGCCCACAAGTATCATTCCTCCTGTCGAATATAACCATCCCCCCAGAAATATCACCGCCTCCAAATATCACACCCCCTCGAAGGTGAACCACCATAAATATCATCCCCCTCCGATATTAACCCCCAATCCCTGGAATATGGTGTAGAACATCAACCCCACAAATATCACCCCCCTCGGATATTAGCCACGTCGATATCAACACCCCCGGATATAACCCACCCCCATCCGATAACAAACCCCAGGCATCGCCCGCACACCCCATCCTGATATAACCCCCTGGATATCAACGAGCCAGCCACAGCGGATGCCACTTTTCCCGGATATCAACCCCCTCACACAAACCTGGATTTCACCACTCCCAACATGATAACACCCCCCACTAAATATCACTGCCCCCACCCCCGCGCCCGTATATCTGTCCCCAGATATGAGCACCATCGATATCACTCCCCGGATATCACCCAAAACTCCAGGATTTCACCAGCGAGTTCCACCTCCTCACCAGATATCAACCCCCCAGATATCACCTCGGCCCCGTGGAAATCAACCCCCTCGCGAAATCACGCACCACCCTCCATTATCAATCATCCCACCTACGGATTTGGTACCCTCTTTAAATCGCTTCCTTAGATGTGACCCTCCGGGGACAGTCCCCATCCATACGTCACTCCATCCCCAGATAGCACCACATCACACTGTCCCGAAATCCCTCCTCCCCAATCCACAGCCTCCCCCGTTAGATGTCACCCCACCTTCCACCGGCAGCACGGTAGCATAGTGTTCAGCACTATGGCTTTACAGCGCCAGTATCCCAGGTTCACTTCCCGGCTTGGGTCAGTGTGCGGATTCTGCACGTTCTCCCCATGTCTGCATGAGTTTCCTCAGGGCGCTCCGCTTTGCTCCTACACGGCCCTAAAACGCGCCTGTCAGGTGAATTGGACATTCAGTATTCTTCCTCTGTGTACCCGATCAGACACCAGAATGTGGCTATGAGCGTGTTTTCACAGTAATTCCATTACATTGTTTTTTAAAATAAAAATTCACAATACCCAATGACATTTTTTTTCCAATATAGGGACAATTTAGCATGGCCAACCCACCTGTCTGTACATCGTTTGGATTATGGGGGTGAAAACCACACAAACACCGGGAGAATGTGCAAACTCCACACAGACAGTGACCCAGAGCCGGATCGAACCTGGGACCTCGGTGCCGTGAGGCCGCTGTGCTAACCACTGAACTACTGTGCTGCCCTGCTTCATTGCATTGTTTGTTTATATAAATTTGGAGTGCCGAATTTTTTTTTCAATTAAGGGGCAATTTAGCTTGGACAATCCACCTGAACTGCACATCTTTGGTCTGTGGGGGTGGAACCCAGGCAACCACGTAGAGAATGTGCAAACTCTCCAGGGACAGTGACCCAGGAACGGGATTGAAACTGGGACCTCAGCGCCGCATTCCCAGTGCTATCCACTGCGTCACATGCCGCCCTTTCCATTGCGTTGTTAATGTACGCCTATTTCTACTAATAAAGATTATTTATATATTTATTTATTTTCATCGTCACCAACAGACATCACTTTCCCCAGGGTATATCCAACACCGGCCCCCTTCGGTCAAACTCGCGCCGCACCAAATTCCGGCGTCGGAATCCGTTCTTTGCCGGATCACCGACCTCGATTTTGGCTCCGGGCTCTGGAGAATCCAGCCCCATTTGGCCGGCCGGCGGGACGTAGTATCCTGATGCCGGCGGGGGTGCGCAGCACCTGAAAACGTGTGCGGCGTGACGCAGAAACCCGCCTGATGTGCTGTGTTCTCCATCGGTGGGATTCTCCGCATTACCGGCAGAACACTCAGGCCCGCGATTTTCCCGAGGGGGTGGCAACACTGGGGGAGGGGGGGGGGAAGAATCCCGCTGCCAGCGGGTTGCGCATCGCCGGAAAAAGTGGCTGGCGGAATGGAGAATCCTATCCAAGTTTTATTGATAAAGGGCAGCACGTGGTGCAGTGGTTAGCACTCGGTCTGCGGCGCGGAGGACCCGGTTTCGAATCCAGGACGTAGGTCATTCTCGGTGTGGAGTTTGTATATTCTCCCCGTGGGTCTCACCCCCAAATCCCGAACATGTGCAGGTTCGGTGGATTGGCCACGCTAAATCGCCCCTCAATTGGAAAAACAATAATAGGATACTCTGAATTAAAACATATATAAAAACGTCATGTTGAGATTGTCCTGAGGGTAAACACATTTTCTACTCCTTGGATTCCGTATAAAAGTGAACAGAAAATTATTTGTCTGTCCAAGAGTTGAAGTAACTAACTTTTAATCAGTACACCCAATAATCAATATGTAAGATATATCTGTTAAACTGGCTAAGAATATTTTAATACATGATTACAACAGCTCCAACATTAAGTATCGTTAAACTAGTGAAATTATGACGGATCTGGTGCTTTTTACTTGAGTTATTTAATTATTTAATGTCGAAGATTTGTCACCTGTTAACATAGTTTATCCCAATAGTAAGAATGAACTTGAATTGATTGTTTGGTCGAATAAACAATTATCTCATTAATTCCTTGTTAGGCTGAATAAAATCAGTGATTATCTCATTATGTTTAATTCCAACGAACAATACACAACCAATTATTATTTATGCAATGTTGATCGAAATTATCAAAGTGATTTTCAGTCAACTAAACACATAAAATAACTAAAAACATTTTATTTCATCTTTCACTGTGATTGTCAAAGGATTGTTCATTTCAATATGACAGGCGGTTTCTAATTATTGTTCAGACAATAATTATAATAGGATTTTTCTTTCAAATAGAGCCTACTAATTCCTCACCACACAACAATAATAACATCAATTAAAAATTCATTTGTACGCCTCACAATCACAAACAATGGGATTCTCTGTCGGCGATATCCTCCAATTCGCCTGCAGCGCATTTATGTCCACGGGTTCACCAACGGCGTGGTATGGCCACAATGGGAAAACCCATTGACCGGCTGGGGGAGAGGAGAATCCCGTTACGGTGTGGTGCTATGGGCCAGGATTTAGGAAACCCCAAAGTGTGTCCTGGAGTTCACGTGACCCACACATTTTAATACTTTGTGGTTATGGAAATCACACGTGCCCACTTTACAGGTGTGGTGCAACAGAGAGCAAAAAGTATTTTTAAACAAAAAACAATGTTTATTTATGAAACCAGTTAACACTTTATTTATTCGTGGGCAGCACGGTAGCATAGTGGTTAGCATCAATGCTTCACAGATCCAGGGTCCTAGGTTCGGTTCCCGGCTGGGTCACTGTCTGTGCGGAGTCTGCACGTCCTCCCCGTGTGTGCGTGGGTTTCCTCCGGGTGCTCCGGTTTCCTCCCACAGTCCAAACACCTAACATGTGCGGGTTAGGTGGATTGGCCATGCTAAATTGCCCGTAGTGTCCCAAAAAGAAAGGTTAAGGGGGAGTTGTTGTATTACGGGTATAGGGTGGATATGTGAGTTTGAGTAGGGTGATCATTGCTCGGCACAACATCGAGGGCCGAAGGGCCTGTTCTGTGCTGTACTGTTCTATATCTAAATCTAACCCACAATTAACATCTTAACAACTATCAGCACCAGTCATCCCCACAGATACCATATTCTATCAGTAACCCTTAATGTTTCTTTGCAACATCCATATGACAAAAGATCTTTTTTTAATACAGAGGTCCGCTTAAAATTCTCCACTGACAGCAGTTATCACCTTGAATTAAACCAAATAATCTTGAGACAGTCTTTAGATTGCAGAAAGATTCTTTCACAGCCGCTTGCTTGACTTGCAGCTCTGCAGTCTAAAAACGAATCTAAAAAAACCCTGTAGCTGCCTGCCAGGGACAAACACACAGGGACACACACGTACATATGCACACAGGACACGCGCACATATGCATATGAGTCACACACATAAATATGAAGAGGGATACAAATGACTCAAGCGCCCAGTGTCAGACACACCCTCTTCTCTTTTGCAGCCTGATGCCAATCTGACAATTGCGAGAAAATCAAACATCTCTGCTCCGGAAATCACTGCCAAAGTTCCTCGGCCTAATGTCCTGTGCCAAACCATCGTCATCTGCTTCATCAATGGCCTTCCCTCCATTGTCATTCGGGGGGGGGGGGGGGGGGGGGGGGGTTGCCGATTATTGTGCAATCTTCAGAACAATTCAGAACTGCTCAAAATCTGAAATAGAAAATGTGTAATTATTAAGCGTGTGACGTAGTATCTATGGAGAGAAAAACAAAGTTTTGGACCAGAGGGACTGGAATACAGACTGGCAGTGGAAAATGGAGTAAAATAGTCACAGCGGACAACGGTATCCCTTCTGAACAAATGGGACCAAACTGAACAGAGTACTTCACGATCAGTCTCAGCAATCAGGAGATTTTCTCTGCAGTTATACTCTAAATCTTTAGCTACAACATTCCACTGGCATTCCTTTTACCTGCTGTACCTGCTTGTGGATATTCTATTATTCATGGACGAGGAATCCCAGACTCCTCTGCACCAAAGAACACCGACGTTTCCCTCCATGTAGGTGATAAGTTGTCTTTCATTTTTCCAACCAAAATGGATATCAACATTAACCTCCATCTTCCAAAGGTTCAATATAACTGCGGAATGAGTTCGGGCAATGAACAAAACTCAGCGGACGCATTGTGATTATTTATTGTTGAAAATCCAGGACAAGAGGTCAGGCATTTATTCAAGGATGTATTTATTTATTACAAAATTCAGACGCGTAACAATATATCCGACAAGCACGATGAAAATTCAGCTGACTAATCTCCTGAAATGAGGCAACATTGCATCAATGATGAGACGATTCTATCGCAGATCATCTTATCCTTGAGAGACACGTGGAGGAAGGAACATCATAGTGTCATTGATAGTAAAGAAAACACAGAAAATGATGGAAATACATTGCGAAATTGAGGAAAGATATGCGCAGAGATGAACTAATATGAATCTTGTTCAGATCCTCACCGGTACATGGCCACATTTTCCTCTCAGAGAGACTGCAGCTTGTCTGTAAATGTCTTCTACTTTGATTCGCAGATATGTCTGCCAGAACACGGAGGTGCGTAGACAGAGAAAAGTGAGTGATCGCGCTGTACCAGTGGGATGCTTCAGATAGTGTGGGAGAATATCTGAAGGTTAGTCTTGAATCCTGATTGTGAGGGATTGCTGATTGTTGTGTTATGAGTTAGCAGTACATTTAGCTCCGTGAGATTATTTTATCGCGTAGAAAATGACATGTGGAGTTGATTTAACTGACGGTGACGTTTCGTGTGAGTCCTCTGAACTGCTTCTGTCAGTCCGTCCATGTGTTCAGGGCCATTCTGCATCATATGGTCACCCTGGCAATACGATTCCAGTCTCATCCATAAGGATTTATTGAAGATCGTCCCCCTGCCCTCACCCATCTCCACAGCGCCGACTCTGATGGAATCATGGCCCAAACGTCCTTTCGGTTTCCATGGACCATGTATGTGAGTCAGGGAACCCTTTCTCTGTGTCGTAGACTTGCGTCCTATAACACATTTCACACTTCAAAGCAGATTCCTGAGACTGTGACACATCCCTGTAAGATGCATTTTCTTTCTTCCAGAGCTTCATACTGGCTGAAATATGTGCCAGTCATTCATAAATTTAGACCCACAGTTCAGTCCGGGTCGTGCTGGCTAACCGGTAGAGTTAAATCGACCGAGGAGGTAGTATGTAAACTAAACAGGAATGGGCATATTCTCAGATCGAGGATCGTGAATCTTAAAATCTACACCCAGAAAATGTCACAAACATGCCCCTCTCTCTGACTTTTAATATGTGCCTTTGGATGTAGATCTTCACTCACAGTCTCACGCTGGTTGGTATAGAACAGAGAACATAGAACAGTACAGCACAGAACAGGCCCTTCGGCCCACAATGTTGTGCCGAGCAATGATCACCCTACTCAAACCCACGTATCCACCCTATACCCGTAACCCAACAATCCCCCCCCCCCCCTCCAACCTTACTTTTTAGGACACTACGGGCAATTTAGCATGGCCAATCCACCTAACCCGCACATCTTTGGACTGTGGGAGGAAACCGATGACGAAACAGGCGAGTCATAAACCGTCCTGCTCCAAGTCTGACACGTCAAGCTGAGCAGAAGTATCTCTATCACTGACTCGCAAAATGAGATGTCAGAGACTAAACAATTCCATTGGCCCTCTCTGTATGAAAATATTCCGTTCTCTATATAATCAGCTTCACTCGTCTCGTCATTCCCCAGACTCGTGCATTTTCCTTTTCCATTATTATTCTTGAATTTGAAAGATATCATTGACTATGCTTCATCCATGTACCTTGGCAGTTTATTCGCTGTTTAAGATAATTCACTTCGTATCACCTCTTGATAATTATCTTAACTCTGGACGAAATTTCAGCCTCGTGAACACGTTTGTCGATAAGAACTGTGGAAACAACAGTTTTGTATGAACAACTGTTGGATCAAATCGCCCCTACCCTTCACTGTTCTGAAGAGAAAGTCACTGTGCACATTGCCGCTATGATCCCTGAAACAATTCTAAATCCAAATAATGCATCTTCACTCATTCAATCAAATTCTTACCAATGTTTAATGATCAGAATGGTACACAATTGCAACTGATATCCATTTGATTCTCTCTGAATTATTGACATTTATTCCTGATCTGTGTTCCGTAATGTTCCTAGTTGTAACGCCAAGATCGCCGTCTGAATCTCCTCAACTTGTTGTCACATTTCAATATCCTTGAGATCTCCAAAAACTGAATATGTGTTACTTACTAGTGCAATTTTCTATTCAGGGATTACGAGACGTTACAGGAAATGTTCAGTCATCAGTCCAGCCCCAGCCTTTTGGAGCCTGCCACACTCGCCGAGTCAATTCAATGGGCTTTCCTGCAGTCTAGCGTGCACGAGCACCTCATGTCCGAGGCCTGCTTGTAGTCACAATGATGGCATCTGTGTACCAGGCATTGCAGAGATAGCGACCATAAAACAGATCGTTTCAAATTTTCTATTGATAAGGCAAAATATGACCCACAACACAGGGTTCTAGATTGAAATAAAGGCATGCTTTACTAATATATGTCAGCACGTGGCCAAATTTTACTGGGATCAGATTCCCCCGGTACAATCTGCAGCAGAGCAGAAGAGTCTCGTTGAAAATAAAGTTAGGCGTATAGATAAAAGATTTTCTCAATATGTGGAAATGTAGGAGCTATACGTTCAGCGAGTCTGGATGTCCAGGATAGTCCGAGACTGCAAATGGAAGACGAGAAAAGTTTGTACCAAGTGTAAAGGGGAAAGATCAACCGCGACCTCAAAGGAATAGAGGAAATGCAAGAGGGAATTTCATAAAACAATTGAAATAACAAATCAGGGCATTAAAAGAACTTGCGAATAAGAGGAAATACTATATTTTATAAACACATTTAAGTGAAGAGGTTAACCCGCGAAAATGTAGGGCCAATTAGAGATACGTCTGTGTGAGAAGTCGCAGGATATTGCTCGGTTGTTAAATTCACATTTCCCATAGATCTTCACTCACGAGAAGGAGGGAGTAGGTACAGGATTCAGGAAATGGGACTTTAAGGACTATGCGTCGTTTGACATGAGAAGTGAGGAGGTATTGGACGCTTTTGACGGGCATAAAATAGACAGGTCCGCAGTCCTGGATGACCTGCATCCCGGTCTACTCTGGGAGGTGAGTGATAAAATTTCAGGGTCCCTGATGCAAGATTTTTATTCAAATAATATTTTTTCTGGATCTTTAACATAATTTAACAACGGAGAATAAACCATTACATAGCGTGACAATGTACACACATGAAAAACATAAGTAATAACAGTAATACGAACTCCAACAACTGTCATACTGCACAGCAGAATCACGCATTCCGCTAACATCTCCCCTTTCCTCTGCCCTCCACGAATAATTAACGGTGACCAACTCTTTAAAGTGCGAATTAATCACGCCCAGGTTAAACACCAACAGCTGTGCATCCATTTATGTGGGCAGCGCTGAGGCTGCCCACTGCTGAGTGGCCGAATGTCAGTTGTTTCAATCAATCCATCTCCCGTTAAGGTTCAGGGTGAGCATCGGGGCGGCTGCCAATGTCGTGGTCACAATTCAGGTCCGACTTAGTCATTACCATGATTTTCAGATGCGAGGAGAGGGAAGCTGGTCAAATCGGGTTTCGGTACATTGGCCCAGCAACATTGATGCATCCGCAATATAATATCTAGTCAGAATAGTGAGAAACTTTATATGGAGCGTGAGTGAGATCCTGCAGTAAATTTTGTAGATGGTTAACACTAGAAACAGAAGGGTTGCCAATCAACATAGCAGCACATACCCAAGGATTGTGAAGAATGAATCTGACAGTCTTTTAGCTATGATTCTCTGGGTGCGACTCCTTTGGAAGTAGAAGATGTGATGTGGCCCACCCATTCTCTGACACATATCCATTCCCGGGACATATGCCGAACACCCATCAGAATAAGAACTGTGGAACATTTAAGGATCAGTTGTGCTGCGGTGCGTCTCGATCCACATGTGGGTCAGTCTACCAGTCACTGCAAGAGGGAGGCGATTGAATTTTTCCGGCATGACTTGAGATAACAGCGATACAGCCTTGTCGACGCCCAGTAGCCACATACCATCACCAACACAGAACTCCGCGTGTCCATTGCTTCGTCCGAGCGGCCCCCCTTCCCAAATCTCTCGGCCTCTCTTTACACCCTCACTGCTCCATTCACCCACGTTTCCTACAACACACTGACCCATTGATCTCTTCACTGACGTGAAAAGGAATGCTCTTGATGGAACTGACTACTTCCTCTGCAGTGAGAACTCACTCAATCTGGATTTAATTGTACCTGTGCGGCTGACTGAAGACTGAATCACACCTGTGTTCAGAAGTGGACCAAAACGTAGAAGCTGCATCGATTTAAAATAATGCTAATAATTTACGGTGTGCGGACATCGCTGGCTGGGCCACAATGTATTACCCATCAAGGGCTGCACGGTGGCGCAGTAATTAGCACTGCTGCCTCACAGCGCCGAAGTACCAGGATCAATCCAGGATCTGGGTCATTGTCCATGTGGAGTTTGCACATTCTTCCCAACAATGTGCAGGATAGGTGGATTTTCCACGCAAAATTCTCCCTTTATTGGAAAAATGAATTGGGTATTCTGAATTTATTTTTAATATATATTATCCATCAGCAATGTTCGGTGTCAAGATGGAGAATAGCTTCATTGTTGATGACGGAGAGCTGTCTTCTTGACGGTGGAGAGCGACCCTGTTGATGGTGGTGAGCTTCCTTGTCGGCGGTAGAGAACTGCCTTGCTGATGATGGAGAGCTGCCTTGTTGAGGTTAGAGATCTGCCTTGTTGACGGTAGAGACCTGCCTTGTTGATGGTGGAGAGCTGCCTTGTGGAACTGCTGCAGGCTAATTGAATTCTGTGAATTTTACCTGCAACTTGACCCAAGTCAGACTAGTCATTACCTTGAAGAGTCTATTCCAGAATAGGGTGTTTTCGTGTGTCTGCTGCCCGTGTCCTTCTACGTGATAGCGGTCATGTCTTTGTAAGATGCTGTATCATTCGCCTTGCCGAGTCGCTAAGAAACATCTTGCAGGCTGTACTTACTGCTGCCAAAGTTGGTTCAGTAAGGAATGAGTGAAGTTTTGTGAAAGGAGTGCTAATCAAACAGATGCTTCTAATGAGTGGTACAGAACGTCTTGAATGTTGGACATGTTATCACCCAGGGAAGTGGAAGACTTCCAGTACTCCCGTGAACTGTATCCTCCAGATTGTGGACAGGCGTTAGCGAGTAAGTATGTGTCTCCCCCCCCCCCCCCACCCCGGATTATGAAATGCTGAACTGTTCTTTCAGTGATCGTATTTCTGTATAAAGTCCAGATCAGTTCCTTGTACATGGTAACTCCAAGGAGGTTGATCATGGGAGATTCGCTATTCGTATTGGCACTGAATATCGAAGGGCAATGGTTAGATTCTCGCTGTTGTTATTTGTAATGCATCAAACTATTCCTGTAAATCTTTGCCAGTCCAGACAGTATTCAGATTTATCCCTCCAAATATTAATACGAAACACGTATGTGATTCCACTTAATGATGCACTGAAATGTTAATTTTAAAAATAAATTTAGAGTACCCAATTCATTTTTCCAATTAAGAGGATATTGAAATTGGCCAATCCACCGAGCATGCACATCTTTGGGTTGTGTGGGCGAAACCCAGGCAAGCACGGGGAGAATATGCAAATTCCGCACAGAGAGTGACCCAGAGCCGTGATTGAACCTTGGACCTTGGCGCCATGAGGCAGCAGGGCTAACCCACTGCGCCACCGTGATGGCCCTGAAATGTTCTTTTAATCTGTCCTATGTGGAGCTTACCCGCGCCGTGTGTGTGTGATTATTAACTACAGAATGCTCTGTGTGTTCATATAAAAAGGTCCTGTGCTCCAGCTATCTCACAGTGTTTGTGCGGCAATCAGTGTAAAATCACGAAAGCACTGTTTCTGCTACTTGGTTTCATCGTTCTGGTACAGGACATAGCTTCCGATGAAGGAATGGTTTCATCCCTTAGAAAAGGAGGTTAATATATATAAAAGTAGATTATAAATATCAATTCAAATGTGCCTGAGGATTTCATTCAGTGTGTCGTCACGGTGGTGCCATTAAATTGAACCACAGCAGATGAGAGTCTGTGATGCCTGTTATTAATTGAATAATCCATTTATTTCCCAGATCCCACTGTAGGATGTGATGAAACTGGAGCAAAATGCAGACTTCTAAGTTGCAACAAAGGCGATGTTGAATGACAGCAAAAATGTGCGCGGCTTCTCAAGTGCTGCAAGGCTGAATAACTTACTAAAGAGAACCAGTCCCTCTGTGAGCTCCATCTCACACTCCGGTTGAATATAGAACATAGAACAGTACAGCACAGAACAGGCCCTTCGGCCCTCAATGTTGTGCCGAGTCATGATCACCCTACTCAAACCCACGTATCCACCCTATACCCGTAACCCAACAACCTCCCACCTTAACCTTACTTTTATTAGGATACTACGGGCAATTTAGCATGGCCAATCCACCTAACCCGCACATATTTGGACTGTGGGAGGAAACCGGAGCACCCGGAGGGAACCCACGCACACAGGGGGAGGACGTGCAGACTCCACACAGACAGTGACCCAGCCGTGAATCGAACCTGGGACCCTGGAGCTGTGAAGCATTTATGCTAACCACCATGCTACCCTGCTGCCCCAAATCGAACTGTAATTCCAGTAATTCACTCTCTGCTTTATTGTGTAATTTCAATAATCCCCCATCCATAGCTTTCTTAATCATGTGAATAAAACTGGCTGTATTGACCAATGGATATTACCCACGTCTGAGTTCTGTCTCGGAATGGTGCGTCAGAAAGTGACTGCAGAGGGAGGAGAGTTCAAAAAGTGACAGCGCCACATTGCCTTTGTGTAGCTTTAAATAATCATCATATTTGAAAGTTGACATCAAACCAATGTCATATGATTTTCACCACATTCACTCAGTATATCATGCTCTGTTTTTCTCTGTCACTTTTCCACTGTCTCTTTTTCTTCGTCCCCATTTTTCTCACAATGTATCGGTACCTCTGTTTGTCCATTTCCCTTTCGCTGATCTTCGCTGTTTTTTCTCACCCCACATTTATATCTTTCTCTTCGTCCCCCTCTCCTTATTTCGCTACTTATCTCCTCTTTATTCCTATTTGTCTTTTTTACTGTACCTATTTATCGCCCCCTCTCCCTATATCTCCATTTATCTCGACCCTATCTCTTTCTCTCCCATTGTATATCTTTCATCTTTGATCGATTTCCATATCAATTTATCTTCCTCTGTCCCTCTCTCTCACTCCCTCTGTCTCTCTCACTTTCCATTATTCTACCCATTTCTTCCCATCCCTTCATTTTCCGTCTCTGTCTGCCTCTCCATTTCTCTCATACACAAGCACAGACTGTCCCCCCTCCTTCTCTCACTGTATCGCTTCCGTGGACTTGTTGTCAGGAATGAAACTGGCTTCATTTGTCGCCGACTCTTGCCTGTGTTTCATTTTTAACATGGTTCAATGTGTCAGCATCTTCTATCAGAGGGGGTGGCAGAAATAGGCACATCCACAGTGCCTTCATTTAGCTTCAATATACTCACATTGTGCGTAACGCAAATTATAGTCAACGTCATACATTCCCTTAAAAAATGCTGTGTCTCAGAATCTCAATTTATCTTCTTGCTACATTTGCACCTTCCTCTCTATCGCGCATTGTATCTATACTTTCTGCTCTGTCTACCTGTCTCTCAATTTACCTCTCTGTCACCTCCTGCTCCATTTGTCTCTGTATTTCTTTCAGTCTCTACCTCTCTCTTCTATCACTTGTTTTCACAGCTGTCTGTCTTCAACTGCATGACGTTCTATCTCAGTCTCTCTCTCACCATTTTCCTCTCTCCCTGTTTCTTGACTCTCTCAGTTCTTCTCTCTGTTCATGTCTCTCTCGCTCTCCATGTTATTTCTGACTGACTGTCTCTACTTCTCTCAATGTTTCCTGCCATGTCACTCTTTCACTTTCCCTCTTGCTGCCCACCTGCTGTCCCTTTTCTCCGTCCCTGACTTTGATGAAAACGCCTTTCTCTGACTCTAACGCTGTCATTAGCACTCCACCGCCTTCTTTCACCAAAACTCACTCCACTCTTTCTAACGCTCTTTCCTCTCCCTGTAACAGTCTCTCCCCTCTCTGTATAACACCCTTCTACCTAACGCGCTCTCTCCATCTATTGACAACTCCATCGACGCTCTTTAACATTCACTTATTGAAAGTTTGAATTTAGAGTACCCAATTTATTGTTTTCCAATTCAGGGGCAATTTAGCGTGGCTAAGCCACCTAAACAGCACATCTTTTGGTTATGGGGGTGAAACCCATGCGGAAAAGGGGAAAATGTGAAAACTCGACACGGACGTGCCCCTGGGATTGAACCTGGGACCTTGGTGCCGTGAGCCAGCATCACTAACCACTGTGCCACCGTGCTGCCCTCTCTTTAACGTTCACGCCAATCTCTCAAGTATTCATTTTCTCAATTACCCACTCTCTCCCAACTACCAATGACTACATTCTCATCCCATAAACCTCTCTTTCGTCTCTCTAATGCCATCCGATGAATCTTTTATGCGAAACAAAACAGGGTAGAAATCAAGGACAGAATACCGAGCAGCACGTTAGCATTGTGGATAGCACAATCGCTTCACAGATCCAGTGTCCCATGTTCGTTTCCGGCTTGGTTCACTGTCTGCGCAGAGTCTGCACATCCTCCCCATCTGTGCGTGGGTTTCCTCCGGGTGCTCCGGTTTCCTCCCACAATCAAAAGATGTGCAAGTATGATGGAATGGAGATGATAAATTTTGAGTGGGGTTACTGGGTTATGGGGATAAGGTGGAGGTGTTAAACTTGGATAGGGTGCTCTTTCCAGGAGCCGGTGCAGACTCGATGGGCCGAATGGCCTCCTTCTGCACTGTAAATTCTATGTAAAAGAAAATCCAAAACAATATTGCTGAAGCCGTTTAATGAAATAGACTCATTTTTTTTATCATGCATCAGAGCGACTGTATCAGGGAGAAACAACGGATGGAGGGAGTGAAAGAGAGATTGGGGGCTGAACGCTGATTGGCGGGTGCCTGATGGGGTGAGGGAGAGAGAAATACGACCTTTGTAGCCAGTGGCTTAGTTCAAAACAAATCCTCTCCGAGAGTTGGTCTGAAATCCAGGAGGAGAGATTTTTGAATGATTCGCAAGGAACGAGAAATCTCAACCGCTTCCGAGACTGAGAGAAGAATATGAACACCGTCTGAATAACGACAGGTGAGAACACAGCATTGTTGTGTTGCCTGGGAGAGTGCTGCTTTTTTAATTGACTTTGTGGATGAAATTTTTCTGAAAGTAACAGAGGTAATAATGGAAATAATGGGGGTGAATTTGCTTCTTCTCCGATCTTCCTGTGTCGGCGAAATACATCTTTAAGCTCTAGAACAGTGTGAAAGATCAATTGTTCCTTTACTGTAACTTACTCTTAGCAGTCTTTAAAAAAAGTTCTCAGGGTGGAAACCTTCCGTTGTGAATATGGGGGAGTCGTGGCTACTTGGGTGGGTTGTATCTGTGTGTAGTGGAGGGAAACACAGTTTTCAAAAGACGTGGAACCTCGCGACGTACAGATCGAGATTCATGCGATTTTCTACCTGGCAGAAATGTTTCAGGTACAGATTGCAGAAAGTGGTGAGGCAGGCAAACAATTTGAGCACTGTTCACAGTTATAGTCTCCATACACTACAATTTAGTCACATCTGCAATTCTTTGCGAACTTCTGGTCTCCATATCGCTCGGTTTGGTCAGACCTGCAACATTGTGCACAGATGTGGTCTCCGCATCCCTCGGTTGCACCACTTGTCGCAATTTGTCCGTTATTGCCCCCATAAACCCCAGTTACTCCATACTTGAATCAAGGTACATCGTTATGCTCTCCATAGACTTGTCTTAGACCACACGTGGAGAACTATGTTCAAATTTGATCTTCATATATTCTGCAAAGACTACACTTTAAGCCGTCCCCAAGATTTTCCCCTCAGTATCTCTCGCTTAGACGCCATTTGGATCACTTTACGGTGAAAGTCAATATATCTCTCAGTTACATCAAGCTTTGAGCACTGTGCATCATTCCCGACGCCATATTTCAGGTTTAGGCCACACATGGGACTCTATGCACTGTTTCAGTCTCCATAACCCTCGTTTTAATCACAACCTGGAACAATGTGTAGAGCTCTGTCGTCCATATCCCGCAATATAAAATAACTTGGCGTTTTATGCACAGCTTCCATCTCCATATCCATCGATAGACCATATCTGGAGCACTGAGCACTGTTCTGCCCTTCACGTCCGGCATTCGGCCACACTAGGCGGACTTCACGCCGTGCTAGTCTCCATATATTTGTGCACAACACTAGCCTAGTAATCCATCGGTTAGATCAAACTTGTGTTTTTGTTCCAGGGAATTTTGCAGCAGTCTTCATATTGGTTCGATATCTGAAAATAGGGAATATTTGACATAAGGTAGAAATCTGGAGTTCGTTTATACGTTTTTCGATTATTCTGCCTGGTACAAAGTGTGATCATTGGAACAAAAAATGTCTAGAGTGAAAACAGTTCATCAAACAAAAAGTGGAAGAAGCTTCGAATTTACTGCCCAAAATTACGGTGAAGGGAGGTCAGTCATTAACATGAAGGCGGAGATTGCTGGATAGTTATTCACAAATGGCGATTTGGATGACGGGACATTAAAATGAAGGCGAAGGAAGCTGGATAGCTACTGTCCAATGGCGATGTGGATGGCGGGATATTAACTTGAAGGCGGAGGTAGCTGGATAGCTACTGTCCAATGGCGATGCGGACGATGGGACATTAACATGAAGACAGAGAGAGCTGGATAGTTACTGTCCAATGACGATGTGGATGACGGGAAATTAAAATAAAGGCGGAGAGAGCTGGACAGCTACTGTCCAATGGCGATGTGCATGACGGGACATTAAAATGAAAGCGAGGTAGCTGAATATCTACTGTCCAATGGCGATGTGGATGACGGGACATTAACATGAAGACTGAGATAGCTGGATAGCTACTGTCCAATGGCGATGTGAATGACGGGGCATTAACATGAAGACTGAGATAGCTGGATAGCTACTGTCGAATGCCGATGTGGATAACGGGACATAAACATGAAGGCGGAGATAGCTGGATAGCTATTGTCCAATGGCGATGTGGATGGCGGGACATTAATATGAAGGCGGAGATAGCTGGATAGCTACTGTCGAATGGCGATATGACTGACGGGACATTAACCTGAAGGCGGAGATAGCTGGATAGTTACTGTCCAGTGACGATGTGGATGACGGAACATTACCATGAAGGCAGAGATAGCTGGATAGCTACTGTCCAATGTCGATGTGGATGACGGAACATTAACATAAAAGCGGGGATAGCTGGATAGCTACTGTTCAATGGCGATGTGGATTGCGGGACATTAACATGAAGACTGAGATAGCTGGATAGTTACTGTCCAATGGCGATGTGGATAACGGGACATTAACATGAAGGCGGAGATTGCTGGATAGTTACTGTTCAATGGCGATGTGGATGACGGGACATTAACATGAAGGCAGAGAAAGCTGGATAGCAACTGTCCACTGGCGATGTGGATGACGGGATATTAACATGAAGGCGGGGATAGCTGGATAGTTACTGTCCAATGGCGATGTGAATGACGGGACATTAACATGAAGGCGGAGATAGTGGGATAGCTACTGTTAAATGGCGATGCGGATGGCGCGACATTAACATGAAGACTGAGATAACTTTATAGTTACTTTCCAATGGCGATGTGGATGGCGGGACATTAATATGAAGGCGGGGATAGCTGGATAGTTACTGTCCAATGTCGATGTGAATGACGGGACATTAACATGAAGGCGGAGATAGCTGGATAGCTACTGTTGAATGGCGATGTGAATGACGGGACATTAACATGAAGGCGGAGAGGGCTGGATAGTTACTGTCCAATGGCGATGTGGATGGTGGGACATTAACATGAAGACTGAGAAAGCTGGATAGCTACTGTCCAGTGGCGATGTGGATTGCGGGACATTAACATGAAGACTGAGATAGCTGGATAGTTACTTTCCAATGGCGATGTGGATGACGGGATATTAACATGAAGGCGGAGGAAGCTGGATAGCTACTGTCCAATGGCGATGCGGATGGTGGGACATTAACATGAAGGCGGAGATAGCTGGCTAGCTACTGTCCAATGGCGATGCGGATGGTGGGGCATTAACATGAAGACTGAGATAGCTCGATAGCTACTGTCCAATGGCGATGCGGATGACGGGATATTAACATGAAGGGGACTTGGGGACTCAATAGTCAGGGGCACAGATAGGAGATTTTGTGGGAGCGAGAGAGACTCACGTTTGATATGTTGCCTCCCAGGTGCAAGGGTAAGTTATGTCTCTGATCGTGTTTTCCGGGTCCTTAAGGGGGAGGGGGAGCAGCCCCAAGTCGTAGTCCACATTGGCACTAACGACATAGGTAGGAAAGGGGACACGGATGTCAGGCAGGCCTTTAGGGAGCTAGGATGGAAGCTCAGAGCGAGAACAAACAGAGTTGTTATCTCTGGGTTGTTGCCCGTGCCACGTGATAGTGAGATGAGGAATAGGGAGAGAGAGCAATTAAACACGTGGCTACAGGGATGGTGCAGGCGGGAGGGATTCAGATTTATGGATAACTGGGGCTCTTTCTGGGGAAGGTGGGACCTCTATAGACAGGATGGTCTACATCTGAACCTGAGGGGCACCAATATCCTGGGGGGGAGATTTGTTAGTGCTCTTTGGGGGGGTTTAAACTAATTCAGCAGGGGCATGGGAACCTGGATTGTAGTTTTGGGGTACGGGAGATTGAGAGTATAGAGGTCAGAAGCACAGATTTGACTTCGCAGGAGGGTGCCAGTGTTCAGGTAGGTGGTTTGAAGTGTGTCTACTTCAATGCCAGGAGTATACGAAATAAGATAGGGGAACTGGCAGCATGGGTTGGTACCTGGGACTTCGACGTTGTGGCCATTTCAGAGACATGGATAGAGCAGGGACAGGAATGGTTGTTGCAGGTTCCGGGGTTTAGGGGTTTTAGTAAGCTCAGAGAAGGGGGCAAAAGAGGGGCAGGTTTTGGCGCTGCTAGTCAAGGACAGTATTACGGTGGCGGAAAGGATGCTAGATGGGGACTCTTCTTCTGAGGTAGTATGGGCTGAGGTTCGAAACAGGAAAGGAGAGGTCACCCTGTTGGGAGTTTTATAGAGGCCACCTAATAGTTCTAGGGATGTAGACGAAAGGATGGCGAAGATGATTCTGGAAAAGAGCGAAAGTAACAGGGTAGTTGTTATGGGAGACTTTAACTTTCCAAATATTGACTGGAAAAGATAAAGTTCGAGTAAATTAGATGGGTCGTTCTTTGTACAATGTGTGCAGGAGGGTTTCCTGACACAATATGTTGACAGGCCAACAAGAGGCGAGGCCATATTAGATTTGGTTTTGGGTAATGAACCAGGCCAGGTGTTAGATCTGGAGGTAGGTGAGCACTTTGGAAACAGCGAATACAATTCGGTGACCTTTACGTTAGTGATGGAAAGGGATAAATATACCCCGCAGGGCAAGAGTTATAGCTGGGGGAAGGGCAATTATGATGCCATTAGACATGACTTAGGATGTGTTGGTTGGAGAAGTAGGCTGCAAGGGTTGGGCACACTGGATATGTGGAGCTTGTTCAAGGAACAGCTATTGCATGTTCTTGATAAGTACGTACCAGTCAGGCAGGCAGGAAGGGGTCGAGCGAGGGAACCGTGGTTTACCAAAGAAGTGGAATCTCTTGTTAAGAGGAAGAAGGAGGCCTATGTGAAGATGAGGCATGAAGTTTCAGTTGGGGCGCTTGATAGTTACAAGGAAGCGAGGAAGGATCTAAAGAGAGAGCTGAGACGAGCAAGGAGGGGAAATGAGAAGTCTTTGGCAGGTAGGATCAAGGAAAACCCAAAAGCTTTCTATAGGTATGTCAGGAATAAAAGAATGACTAGGGTAAGAGTAGGGCCAGTCAAGGACAGTGGTGGGAAGTTGTGTGTGGAGGCTGAGGAGATAAGCGAGATACTAAATGAATAATTTTCGTCAGTATTCACTCAAGAAAAAGATAATATTGTGGAGGAGAATGCTGAGACCCAGGCTATTAGAATAGATGACATTGAGGTGCGTAGGGAAGAAGTGTTGGCAATTCTGGACAAGGTGAAAATAGATAAGTCCCCGGGGCCGGATGGGATTTATCCTAGGATTCTCTAGGATGCCAGGGAAGAGATTGCTGAGCCTTTGGCTTTGATTTTTAGGTCATCATTGGCTACAGGAATAGTGCCAGAGGACTGGAAGATAGCAAATGTGGTCCCTTTGTTCAAGAAGGGGAGTAGAGATAACCCCGGTAACTATAGGCCGGTGAGCCTAACGTCAGTGGTGGGTAATGTCTTGGAGAGGATTATAAAAGATACGATTTATAATCATCTAGATATGAATAATATGATTAGGGATAGTCAGCATGGTTTTGTGAAGGGTAGGTCATGCCTCACAAACCTTATCGAGTTCTTTGAGAAGGTGACTGAACAGGTAGACGAGGGTAGAGCAGTTGATGTGGTGTATATGGATTTCAGTAAAGCGTTTGATAAGGTTCCCCACGGTCGGCTATTGCTGAAAATACGGAGGCTGGGGATTGAGGGTGATTTAGAGATGTGGATCAGAAATTGGCTAGTTGAAAGAAGACAGAGAGTGGTAGTTGATGGGAAATGTTCAGAATAGAGTTCAGTTACGAGTGGCGTACCACAATGATCTGTTCTGGGGCCGTTGCTGTTTGTCATTTTTATAAATGACCTAGAGGAGGGCGCAGAAGGATGGGTAAGTAAATTTGCAGACGACACTAAAGTTGGTGGAGTTGTAGACAGTGCGGAAGGATGTTTCAGGTTACAGAGGGACATAGATAAGCTGCAGAGCTGGGCTGAGAGGTGGCAAATGGAGTTTAATGTGGAGAAGTGTGAGGTGATTCACTTTGGAAAGAATAACAGGAATGCGGAATATTTGACGATTGGTAAAATTCTTGGTAGTGTGGATGAGCAGAGGGATCTTGGTGTCCATGTACAGAGATCCCTGAAAGTTGCCACCCAGGTTGATAGGGTTGTGAAGAAGGCCTGTGGTGTGTTGGCCTTTATTGGTAGAGGGATTGAGTTCCGGAGCCATGAGGTCATGTTGCAGTTGTACAAAACTCTAGTACGGCCGCATTTGGAGTATTGCGTACAGTTCTGGTCGCCTCATTATAGGAAGGACGTGGAAGCTTTGGAACGGGTGCAGAGGAGATTTACCAGGATGTTGCCTGGTATGGTGGGAAAATCTTATGAGGAAAGACTGATGGATTTGAGGTTGTTTTCGTTAGAGAGAAGAAGGTTAAGAGGTGGCTTAATAGAGGCATACAAAATGATCAGAGGGTTAGATAGGGTGGACAGCGAGAGCCTTCTCCCGCGGATGGAGGTGGCTAGCACGAGGGGACATAGCCTTAAATTGAGGGGTAATAGGTATAGGACAGAGGTCAGAGGTGGGTTTTTTACGCAAAGAGTGGTGAGGCCGTGAAATGCCCTACCTGCAACAGTAGTGAACTCGCCAACATTGAGGGCATTTAAAAATTTGTTGGATAAGCATATGGATGATAAGGGCATAGTGTAGGTTAGATGGCCTTTAGTTTTTTTTCCATGTCGGTGCAACATCGAGGGCCGAAGGGCCTGTACTGCGCTGTATCGTTCTATGTTCTAAGGCGGAGATAGCTGGATAGCTACTGTCCAATGGCGATGCGGATGGTGGGACATTAACATGAAGACTGAGATAGCTGGATAGCTACTGTCCAATGGCGATTCGGATGGTGGGACATTAACATGAAGGCAGAGATAGCTGGACAGCTACTGTCCAATGGCAATGTGGATGACGGGACATTAACATGAAGGCGGAGATTGCTGGATAGCTACTGTCCAGTGGCGATGTGGATGACGGGACATTAACATGAAGGCGGAGATAGCTGGACAGCTACTGTCCAATGGCAATGTGGATGACGGGACATTAACATGAAGGCGGAGATAGCTGGATAGTTACTGTCCAATGGCGATGTGAATGACGGGACATTAACATGAAGGCGGAGATAGCTGGATAGTTACTGTCCAATGGCGATGTGGATGACGGGACATTAACATGAAGGCGGAGATAGCTGGATAGCTACTGTTCAATGGCGATGTGGATGACGGGACATTAACATGAAGGCATGTGCAAATTTACTAATTTACGCAGAGAAACACATGCACTGACACACGCAGAGACACAGACATACATGCAGAGACACTCACACTGAGACACACACACACAGAATCAGACACAGAATAACGCAGAGGGGCACATACAGAGACAGAGAGACACACGCACACACAGAATCACACACAGGGACACATACAGAGACATCAGCTGCTGTCCACACACAGAGACACACACACACACACACACAGACATACACATACACACACACACGCACACGCAGACACACACACACAGAGACAAACACGCAGAAAAACACACAGAGACGCCAACACACAGCCACACAAACACAGACACACACACGCAGAGGCACACATGCACAGACACACCCCCGCACAGAGACACGCACACAGGCACACACACAGACACACACACAGACACCCACCCAGAGACACAACCACCCACGCACAGAGACATACCCACACCCACAGAGACACACCTACACAGACACACACACACACACAGACATACATACACACACAGATACACACATACATACAGACACACGCACGCAGAGACATATACATGCAGAGATACGCACAGACAGACACGCGCACACAGACACATACACACACATACAGAGACGCACACACAGTCACACACACAGACACGCACACACAAGCAGAGACACAGACACACACACACAAGCAGAGACACAGACACACACACAGACACAAACAAATACACACATGCAGAGACACACACACGGAGACACACACACAGAATCACACACATAATCACACACAGGGACACATACATAGACAGAGAGACAAACACACAGATACACCGTCACACACACACACACACACACACAGACACAGGGAGAGACACACACAGAGAGAGACACACTGACACAGAGACACACACACACAGATTCAGGCACACACACATAGAGACACAGGCACACACATACACAGACGCACACACACAGACACAGACAAACACGCAGACACACACGCAGAGACGCACTCACATACACACACACACATGCACAGACACACGCGTGCAGAGACACAGACACACACACAGACACAGACACCCACACAGAGACACACCCACACAGAAACACACACACACACACACACACAGACACACATACACACCCAGACACACGCACACACAGAGAGACACAGGCAGACACACACACACACAGACACACACACAGACACAGAACCACACACAGGGAGACACAAGCAAACAGACACACGCACACAGAGACACACACACAGATACATATGGATGCACGCTTGCAGGGACACACGCGCACAGAAACACACGCGCACAAGGACACGCACGTGCAGAGATGTGCTCTTGCAGAGACACGCGCAAACATACAGAGAAAAAAACAGAGAGAAACACAGAGACACACACATACAGAGAGAGACACACACACAGACACACACACAGACAGACAAACAGACACACACAGACATACACAACACAGAGACAAACACACACACAAACACACACACACAGACACACACATACACAGGCAGACACACACAGAGTCACACGCATGGAGACACACACATGGACACACACACATGGAGGCACACACACAGACACAGACACACACATGGCGACACACACACAGACACACATACAGACACACACACATACATACACACACCCACACACAGAGACATACACACACAGACACGTACAGACACACGCACACACACAGCGACTGAGACTAACACACACAGACACACACAGAGACACAGAAACACACACACAGACACACGAACAGAGAGACACACATACACAAAAACAGACACATACAGACACACGCATGCAGGGACACACGTGCGCTGAGATACACGCACGCAGGGACATGCACTCGCAGAGACACGCACATGCAGAGACACGCACACAAATACAGAGAAACAAACACAGAGACACACAGAGACACACACATACAGAGAGACACACACATACAGACACACACACAGACGCATACACAGATACACAACACAGAGACAAACACACACACAAACACACACACACGGACACACAGAGACACAGACAAACACAAACACACAGAGAAACACACACAGAGACACAGAACCACACACAGAGAGACACACACAAACAGGCACACGCACACAGAGACACACACACAGACAGATACGGACACAGGCGTGCAGGGACACACGTGCACAGAAGCACACACACGCAAGGACACGCACGCTCAAAGACATGTGCTCGCAGAGACACGCGCATGTAGAGATATGCGCGCGCAGAGGCACGCAAACGCAGAGACACATGCAAACATACAGAGAAAAAAACAGAGAGAAACACAAAGACACACACACACAAAGACACACACACAGACACACACACAGACACAAACACAGATACACAACACAGAGACAAACACACACACAAACACACACACAGACACATAGACACACACAGACACAGGCAGACACACATAGGGACACACGCATGGAAACACACACATGAAGACACACACATGGAGACACACACAGACACACGCACACACATCCATACACACACCCACACACAGACACCCACACACCCACACAGAGACACATACACACAGACACGTACAGACACACGCACACACGCAGCGACTGAGACAGACACACAAAGAGAGACACACACAGAGACACAGAAACACACACGCAGAGACACGCACAGAGAGACACATACAGATACACACACAGGCACATACAGACATACGCGTGCAGGGACACACATGCGCTGAGACACACGCGTGCAGGGACATGCGCTCGCAGAGACACGCACATGCAGAGACACGCACACACATACAGAGAAACAAACACAGAGACACACAGAGCCACACAGAGACACACACACAGACACACACACACAAACACATACACACAGACACACAGAGAACCGGAGAGACACAAACACACAGAGAGACACACACAGAGAAACAGAACCACACACAGAGAGACACATGCAAACAGACACACGAACACAGAGACACACACACAGACACATACGGACACAGGCGTGCAGGAACACACGCGCACAGAAACACACGCGCACAAGGACACGCGCGCTCAGAGACAATTGCTCGCAGAGACATGTGCATGTAGAGATACGCGCGCGCAGAGGCACGCAGACGCAGAGACATGTGCAAAC
The DNA here is from genome assembly GCF_902713615.1 of Scyliorhinus canicula. NCBI lineage: Eukaryota > Metazoa > Chordata > Chondrichthyes > Carcharhiniformes > Scyliorhinidae > Scyliorhinus > Scyliorhinus canicula. Next base: position 2,032,425 of record NW_024055717.1, read on the forward strand.
ATACAGAGAAATAAACACAGAGACACACAGAGACACATGCATACAGAGAGACACAGACAGACACACAGACACACGCATGGAGACACACACATGGAGACACACGCACAGACACACATACAGACACACACACACAGACATACACACACCCACACACACCCACACCCACAGAGCCACACACACACATACACGGACAGACACACGCACACACACAGCGACTTAGACAGACACACACACAGAGACACACAGAGACACACGCACAGAGAGACACACACAGATACACACACACAGACACATACAGACACATGCGTGCAGGGACACAAGTGCGCTGACACACACGCGGGCAGGGACACGCGCGCGCAGAGACATGTGCGCGCAGAGAAGTGCGCTTGCAGACACTCACATGCAGAGACACACATACACATACAGAGAAACAAACACAGAGACACACACACACACATACACAGATACACAACACAGTGACAAACACACACACACAAACACACACACAGAGACACACAGACACAAACAGACTCAGACACACACAGAGACACACACATAGAGACACACACGGAGACAAACGCATAGAGACACACATGGAGACACACACACAGACACACGCGCAGAGACACACACGCGGAGAGACACACACGTGAAGACACACACACACCCACACAGAGACATACACACACCCACACAGAGGCACACACACCTCCACAGAGACACACACAGCCACAGGCACACACAGACACACATGGAGTGAGACACGCAGAGACACACACATGGCGACACACACACACCGAGACACAGACACACACACAGAGACACAGACACACACACATTTACAGAAAGACACACACACACAGACACACACACAGACACACATAGATACAAAACACAGATACAAACACACAGAGACACACACAGACAATCACATACACAGACACACACATGCACACACACATGGAGACACACACAGAGACACGCGTGCAGAGACACACACGCACAGACACACACACACGAGCAGACACGCACACACACGCAGACACCCACACATACTCAGACACATGCAGAGATACACACATGGAGACACACACACAGACACACTCACAGAGACACAAACACACAGACATAGACAAATACACACACACAGACACACACGGAGACACACACGCATAGACACACACACGCGAAGACATACACCCACACAGACACACACACAGTGCACACAGACCCACTCAGAGACATGCACACACACACAGAGACACACAGAGACATCGGGACACACACATAGCCACACACGCACCCACATAGAGACACACTCACACAGATACACACACACACATACACAGACGCAAACACAGACATACACACACCGAGACACGCACTGAGACACATACACAGGCACCCACGCACACAGAGAGACAAACATACACGGGTGCATACAGAGACACACAGACACACACACATAGAGACAGAGAGACACTCACACAGACGCACACACAGCTTCGCACGCACTAGCAGAGACACACGCAGAGACACAGCCACTGACGCACACACAGAGACAGACACACAGAGACACACACATAGACACACACGCACACACACACACACACACACATACACAGACACAGACACACTCACACAGACACACACAGGCATTGACACTCAGACACACATGGAGAGACACACACTGAGACACGCGCATGGAGACACATAGAGAGAGACACAGGCACACACACATACACACACAGAGACACACGCGCAGAGACACACACGTGGAGAGACACACACACGCAGACACCCACCCACACAGAGATATACACAGAGTCATACAGACAACCACACAGGGACATAAACACTCACACCCACACCGAGGCACACGCAGACACACATGGAGAGACACATGCAGAGACACACACATGGATACACACACACAGAGACACAGACACAAACGCAGACGCACACGCGCAGAGACACACACATGCAGACACCCACCCACACAGAGACACACACACAGACATAGACACACACACAGAGACACACACACCCACACAGAAATACACATACCCACACAGTGACACACCCACACACAGAGACACACACTCTCCCAGAAACCCACACAGAGACATACCCACGCCCACACAGAGACACACAGACACCCACACAGAGACACAACCACACTCACTCAGACACACACGCACTCCGACACAGAGACACACACACAGACACAGACACACACACAGACATACACACACACACACCGAGACACACACTGAGACACACACACAGGCACCGACACACACATACACGGATACATACAGAGACACACACACACACAGACAGCCACACACACACACACACACACACAGACGCACACACACGCAGAGACACAGGCACTGATGCACATACAATCACACAGAGACACAGACACAGAGAGACACACACATAGACACACGCAGACACTCACAGACACACACACACACACACATATACACACACATAGACACACACACAGACGCACAAAATGAATATGTGAGCGAATAGAGTGAGTGAGTGATTTGTGTGTGAGTGAATGATTTTTGTGATTGTAAGTTTGAGATGAAGGTAAGGTTGAGTGAGCGTGTAAAAGTGAGCGAGTGTGCAAGTGTGTGTAATAATGTGCCTGTGTAAGAATGTGTATGTAATAGTGAGTGTGAGTGAGTATATGGGTGAGCATGTAAGAGTATGTGTGAGTGAGTATGTATGATCGCGCACGCGCGCGTGTGTGTGTGTGTGTGAGAGAGAGAGAGAGAGAGAGAGAGAGTCAGCGTGCCTGAGTGGGAGTAGGAGTGAATTGGTGTGAATTTGAAAGAGTGAGTGTATGAGTGAGGATATGAAGGTCTTAGTATGTATGAGCGAGTGAGTGTGTGTATGAGTAAGTGTAAGAGTCAGGGTGTAAGAGTGAGTGTGCGAGTGAGTCAGCATTGGAGTGAGTGCATGAGTGAGCAAGAGTGAATGTGAGTGTGTAAGAGAGAGTTTGAATGATTGTGTAAGTGTGAGTGTGAGTTAATGTGTAAGTGTGAATGAGTTAGTATGTGTGAGTGAGAATGTCAGTGAGTTACTGTCAAGAGTGAGTGTGTGAGGATGTGTGTGTGTAAGGGTGAGAGAGTCTGACTGGGAGTAGGTCAGTGTAACTGATTGTGAGTGTGACTGAGTGCTTTTGAGCAAGTTAGTGCGTAAGAATTAGTGAGTAGATAGATCAGTGTGACAGAGTGAGTGTGCGAGTGTGTGTAATAGTGAGAGTGAGTGTGTAGGATTCTGTGTGAATGGGTATGTAAGTGAATGAGTGAGTAGGTAAGAGTGAGTGTGTGTAAGAGCGAATGTGAGTTAACTTGTGGGAGTGAGTGCATGTGCGATCGTGAGCGTCTAAGTGTGTGTGTGGAAGAGTGTGAAGGTGAGCGAGTGAGTGAGTGATAAGTGTGAGTGTGCGTGTACGACTGAGTGACTGGTGTGAGTGTGTGAGAGTAAGTGAGCGCCTCAGAGAGTGTGGGTAATAACGAGTGAATGTGCAGGAACAAGTGAGTTTGTGTGAGAGAGTGAGTGTGTACTAGCGAGCGAGTGTGAGTTAGTGAGTGTAAACGAGTGTGTGGAATAGTGTGAGTGATTGTGTAAGATTGTGTGTGGTAGAGTGTGTGTGGGTGAGTGTGTAAGAGTGAGTTAAATCTAACCTCACGATTAGATTCCAGTCTGTACTCACTCGTGGATATCTTGGTGATTGAGTGTGTGTTAGCATGTGGGAGAGTGAATGAGTGTGAGTGACAGTGTGAGCGAGTGTGAAGGTGAGTGAGTGAGTTTCTGTGATTGAATGTGTAAAAATAAGCGAGAATGCGAGTGAGTGAGTGTTTGTGTGAGTGTGGAAGTGTATGTTGAGCATATATGAGAGAGTGTGTGTTCGTGTGTGATTGTGTAAGTGTGAGTGAATGAGTGCATAAGAATATGTGTGTAAGAGTGTGAGTGAGTGTGTAACAGTGAGTTAAATCTAACCCCACGATAAGATTCCAGTCTGTAACTCACTCCGAGGTAACTGTTATTCTATATATAAACCACCCGAACCCCTCGATTAGATTCCAGTCTGTAACTCACTCCCGGGTATCTGTTATTCTATATATAAACCACCCTGAACCACTCGATTAGATTCCAGTCTGTAACTCACTCCCAGGTGTCTGTATATAAACCACCCGGACCCCTCAATTAGATTCCAGTCTGTAACTCACTCCCGGTATCTGTTATTCTATATATAAACTATCCTCAATCCCTCGATTAGATTCCAGTATATAATTCATTCCCAGATATCATTTATTCTTTGTATTAACCAAGGATATGCAGGGCTGAGATGAGGAGAAATTTCTTCACTCAGATGGTGGTGAATCCTGGGAATTCTATATCCCAGAGGGATGTGAGGACTCTGTTTGGACTGAGATTGACGGATCAACAAAAGGCACGTGGATAGGGCAGGAAGACGGTGTTGAAATGGAAGAATCTCAA
>NW_024055717.1:2037448-2118399 GCF_902713615.1 Scyliorhinus canicula
TATCCCCTCCCCATATCACCCACCCCGATATCACCCCCTCCCCGATATCTCCCCTCCCCGATCTCACTCACTCCCAGATATCACCCCCACCACGATATCACCTCATCCCGGATATCACCCCCCTCCCCGATATCACCCACAGCCCGATATCACCCAATTCTCGATATCACCCCCTCTCCGATATCACCCCCTCCCCGATATCACTCCCACCCCGATATTACCCGCACCCCGATATCACCCCCTACCCGACATCACCCCATCCCGATATCACCCCCTCCCCGATATCGCCGCACCCCGATATCAACCCTCCCCCGATATCACCGCAACCTCGAAAGCACCCCCTCCCCGATATACCCACTCCCCGATATCACCCCCTCCCTGATATCACCCGCTGCTTGATATCAATCTCCTCCCCGATATCACCCACTCACCGATATCACCCCCTCACCGCTATCACCCCCTCCCCGATATCATCCCCACCCCGATATAACCCCACACACCGATATCAATCCCCAACCTGATATCACCCACTCACCGATACCACCCCCACCTCGGTATCAACCTCACCCCCGTATCACCCCCACCCCGGTATCACAACCTCCTCGATATCACCCAATCCCCGATATTAACCCTCCCCCCGATATCACCAATTCCCCGATATCGCACCCTCCCCGATATCACCCCCACTCCGATATCACCTCATCCCAGATATCACCCCCTCCCCGATATCACCCTCACACCGAAATCACACCCTCCCCTAAATCACCCCCACACCGATATTACCCGCACCGCGAAATCAACCCTTCCCCGATATTACTCCCACTCCGACATCACCCCACCCAGATATCACCCCCTCCTCGATATCACCCCCTCCCTGCTATTCCCCCCAACCCCGATATTACCTACACCCTGATATCAACCCTCCCCGATATCACCACCTCTGAGATATCACCCCATCTCAATATTACCCCCTCCCCGATGTCACCACCTCCCCGATATCAACCCCTCCCCGATATCACCCACTCCCCGACATCACCCATCCCCCCCGATAACACCCCATCCTCGTTATCAACCCCTCCCCGATATCACCCCGTCCACGATATCACCCACCATCGATATCGCCCCCTCACCGCTATCACCTCTCTCCGATAGCACTCCCACCCCGATATAACCCCCACCCCGATATCAGTCCCCTCCCCGATATCACCCACTCGCCGATATAACCCCCACATCGGTATCACCCCCACCGGTATCATCCCCACACCAGTATCACCCCTCCCCGATATAACCCCCTCCCCGATATCAAACCTCCCCCGATATCACCGTATCCTCGAAAGCACTCCTCCACGATATACCCAGTCCCCGATATAACCCCCTCCCGATATCACACCCTCCACGATATAACCCCCTCGCCGATATCACCCCCATCCCGATATCACCCCAAACCTGATATCCCCTCCCCAATATCACCCCCTCCCCGATATCACCCGCACCCCGATATCACTCCCGCGCCCCGATAACACCTCCACCCCGATATCACCCCCTCACTGATATTCCCCCAAATCCGATATCACCTCCACACCGATATCAACACCTCCCCAATATCACCCCCTCCCAGATATCACGCCCTCCTCGATATCACCCCGATATCACCCCTCCCCGATATCACCCCCTCCCCGATATCACGCCCTCCCCGATATTACCCACTCACCGATATCGCCCCCTCACTGCTATCACACGCTTCCCGATATCACCCACCCCGACATATCCCCCACCCCGATATCAATCCCCTCCCCGATATCACCCCCTCCCCGACATCACCCCACCCCGATATCACCCCCTAACCGATATCACCATCCTACCCGATATCACCCCCAACCAATATCACCCCCTCCCCTATATCACCCCGTCCCCAATATCACCCGCACCCGATATCACCCCAACTCCGATTTCACTCCCACCCGCCGATATCACCCCACCCGGATAATGCCCCTCTCCGATATGTCCCCATCCCGATTTCACCCAAACCACGATATCACCCCCTCTTCGATATCACCCCTACCCAATATCACCCCCTCCCCGACATCACCCCTTCTCCGATATCACCCATCCCTGACATCACCCCCACACCCGATACCACCCCCTCCCCAATATCACCCCACCCCGATATATCCCAAACCCGATATCATCCGCTCCCCGACATCACCCCCAAACCGATATCACCCCACCCCCCTATATAACATCCTCCCCGATACCACCCCCACAGCGATAACACCTCCACCCTCCGATATCTGCCCCTCCCCGATATCACCCCCACCCCGTTATCACCACCTCTCAGATATCACCTCCCCGAAATAACATCTCCCCGAGATCAACCACTCACCAATATCACCCCTTCCCCGATAACACCCCATCCTCGTTATCAAACCATCCCCGATATCATCCCGTCCACGATATCACTCCCATACCGATATCACCTGAACATGACATCACCCCCTCCCCGATATCACCCACTCACCGACATCACCCCCTCACCGCTATTACCCCCTCCCCAATATCACCCCCACCCCGATATAACCCCACCACGATATCAATCCCCTCACCGATAGCACACACTCACCAATATCACACCCACCTCGGTATCACCCCCACCCCGGTATCACCCCCTCCCCGATATCACCCCTCCCCGATATCACACCAAACCTGATATCCCCTCCCCAATATCATCCCCTCCCCGATATCACCCGCACGCCAATATCACACCCACCCCCGATATCACCTCCACCCCGATATCACCCCCACCCTGATATTCCCCCAAATCCGATATCACCTCCACACCGATATCAACCCCTCCCTGATACCAGCCCCTCCCAGATATCACCCAATCCCGTTATCACCCTTCCCCGATATCACCCCCTCCCAGATTTAACGCCCTCCTCGATATCACCCCGATATCACCCCCTCCCCGATAACACGCCATCCTCGTTATCAACCCCTCCCCGATATCACCCCGTCCACGATATCACCCCAGCACTATATCACACAAACATGACATCACGCCCTCCCCGATATCAGCCACTCACCGATATCACCCCCTCACCGCTATCACAAGCTCCCCGATATCACCCACCCCGACATCTCCCCACCCCGATAACAATCCCCTCACCGATAGCACCTACTCACCGATATCAACCCCACCTCTGTCTCACCCCCACCCCGGTATCACCCCTCCCCGGTATCACCCCCTACCCGATATCACCCCCTCCCCGATATCACCCGCTCCCCGATATCACTCCCTCCCCGATATCACCCCCTCCCCGATATCACCCCCACCCCGATATCACCTCATCCCGGATATTATACCTTCCCCGATATCACCCTCACCACTATATCACCCCCTCCCCGAAATCACCCCAGCCCGATATTACCCGCACCCCGATATCAACCACTCCCCGATATCACCCTTCCCCGATATTACCCCCACTCCGATATCATCCCCTCCCCGATATCACACCCTCCCCGATATCACCCCTACCCGACATCACCTCACCCCGATATCACCACCTCCCCGATATCACCCCCTACCCGACATCACCCCACCCCGATATCACCCCAAACCTGATATCCCCACCCCAATATCACCCCCTCCCCGATATCACCCGCACCCCGATATCACCTCTCCCCAATATCACCACCTCCCCGATATCACCCGCACCCCGATATCACTCCCATCCCCCCATATCACCTCCAACCCGATATCACTCCCACCCTGATGTTCCCCTAAATCCGATATCATCTCCACACCGATATAACCCCACCCCTCTATCACCCAAACATGACATCACGCGCTCCCCGATATCACCCAATCACCCGTATCACCCCCTCACTGCTATCACCCGCTCCCCGATATCACCCACCCCGACATATGCCCCACCCCGATATCAATCTCCTCCCCGATATCACCCACTCACCGATATCACCCCCACCTCGGTATCACCCCCACTCCGGTATCACCCCCACCCCGATATCAACCGTCCCCCGATATCACCCCATTCTCGATATCACCACTTCCCCGATATATCCCTGGCCGATATCACCCCTCCCCGATATCACCCCCTCCACGATATCACCCCCTCCCCGATATCACCCGCTCCCCGATATCACCCCCACCCCGATATCACCTCATCCCGGATACCACCCCCCTCCCCGATATCACCCTCACCCCGATATCACCCTTTCCCCGAAATCACACCCACCCCGATATTACCCGCACCCCGATATCAACCCCTTCCGACATCACCCCCTCCCCGATATTACACCCACACCGATATCACCCCCTCCCCGATATTTCCCTCCCCGAAATCAACCCTCCCCGATATTTACCCTCCCCCGATATCAACCCATGCTCGATATCACCCCCTCCCCGATACCCCTCCCTCCCCGATATCATCCCCTCCCAGATATCACCCCCTCCCCGATATCACCCCCTCCCCGATATCACCACCTCCCCGATATCACCCCCAACCCGATACCCCTCCCTCCCCGATATCATCCCCTCCCAGATATCACCCCCTCCCAGATATCACCCCCTCCCCGATATCACCCCCTCCCCCGATATCACCACCTCCCCGATATCACCCCCAACCCGATGTCACCTCATCCCGTATATCACCCCCTCCCCGATATCACCCTTACCCCGATATCACCCCATCCCCGAAATCATCCCCACTCCGATATTACACGCACCCCGATATCAACCCCTTCCTGATATAACCCCCTCCCCGATATCACCCCCACCCCGATATCACCCCATCCCCGATATCAGAACCTCACCGAAATCACCCCCTTTCCGATATCACCCCCTCCTCGATATTACCCCCACTCCGATATCACACCCTCCCCGATATCCCCCTCCCCGATATCACCGCCTCCCGATATCAACCCTCCCCGATATCACCCCATGCTCGATATCACCTCCTCTCCTATATCCCTCCTACCCGATATCATCCACTCCCCAAATATCACCTCCTCCCCGATATCACCCCCTCCCCGATATCACCCCACCCCGATATCACCTCATCACGGATATCACCACCCTCCCCGATATCACCCTCACCCCGATATCACCCAATACCCGAAATCACCCTCACCCCGATTTCACCCCATCCCCGAAATCACCCCCACCCCGATATTACTGCACCGCGATTTCAATCCCTTCCCGATATCACCCCGTCCCCGATATTGCCCCAACTCCGATATCACCACCTCCCCAATATCACCCCCACCCCGATATCACCCCAACCCGATATCAGCCCCTCCCCGATATGCCCCCCTCCCCGATATGTTGGGTGGAAGCTGAGAGCTAGAACAAACAGTTGTTATCTCTGGGTTGTTACCCGTGCCACGTGCTAGCGAAGTGAGAAATAAGGAGAGAGAGGAGTTGAACACGTGGCTACAGGGATGGTGCAGGTGGGAGGGTTTTGGTTTCCTGGATAATTGGGGCTCATTCTGGGTAGGTGGGACCTCTACAAACAGGATGGTCGTCACCTGAACCAGAGGGGTACCAATATCCTAGGGGGGGAGATTTGCTAGTGCTCTTGGGGTGGGGGGGTTTAAACTAATTCAGCAGGGGGATGGGAACCTAAATTGTAGTCCCAGTGTACAGGATGTTGAGAGTAGTCAGGTCAGGGATAGGGTTAAAAGTTCGAATAAGGGCACTGGCAAGCAGGACGCTGGTTTGAAGATGGTAAAAGAGGTGGGTGTGGCATTGTTAATCAAGGAAAGTATTACGGCGGTAGAATGGACGCTTGAGGACTCGTCTACTGAGGTAGTATGGGCCGAGGTTAGGAACAGTAAAGGAGAGGTCACCCGGTTGGGAGTTGTCTCTGGACCTCCGATTAGTTCCAGAGATGAAGAGGAAAGGATTGCAAAGATGATTCTCGACAGGAGCGAGAGTAACAGGGTAGTTGTTATGGGGGACTTTAACTTTCCAAATATTGACTGGAAATACTATAGTTCGAGTACTATAGATTGGTCAGTTTTTGTGCAGTGTGTGCAGGAGGGTTTTCTGACACAGTATGTAGACAGGCCAACAAGGGGCGAGGCCACATTGGATTGGGTACTGGGTAATGAACCCGGCCAGGTGTTAGATTTAGATGTAGGTGAGCACTTTGGAGATAGTGATCACAACTCGGTTATGTTTACTTTAGCAATGGGCAGAGATAGGTATATACCGCAAGGCAAGAATGATAGCTGGGGGAAAGGCAATTATGATGCTATTCGGCAAGATTTAGGATGTATAGGATGGGGAAGGAAACTGCAGGGGATGGGTACAATCGAAATGTGGAGCTTTTTCAAGGAACAGCTACTGCGTGTCCTTGATAAGTATGTACCTGTCAGGCAGGGAGGAAGTTGTCGAGCAAGGGAACCGTGGTTTACTAAGGGAGTTGAAGCACTTGTCAAGAGGAAGAAGAAGGCTTATGTTGGAATGAGACATGAAGGCTCAGTTAGGGCACTTGAGAGTTACAAGTTCGCCAGGAAGGACCTAAAGGGAGAGTTAAGAAGAGCGAGGAGAGGACACGAAAAGTCGTTGGCGGATAGGAACAAGGAGAACCCTAAGGCTTTCTATAGGCATATCAGGAACAAAAGAATGACTAGAGTAAGATTAGGGCCGATCAAGGATAGTAGTGTAAAGTTGTGTGTGGAATAAGAGGAGATAGGGGAAGCGTTAAATGGATATTTTTCGTCAGTGGAGTCACTGGAGAAAGACAATGTTGTCGTGGATAACACTCAGGTTCAGTCGACCAGGCTAGAGGTAATTGAGGTTCAAAAGGAGGAGGTGTTAGCAATTTTCGAAAATGTCAAAATAGATAAGTCCCCTGGGCCAGATGGGATTTATCCTAGGATTCTCTGGGAAGCCAGGGAGGAGATTGCAGAGCCTTTGTCCTTGATCTTTATGTTGTCTTTGTCGACAGGAATAGTGCCGGAAGACTGGAGGATAGCAAATGTTGTCCACTTGTTAAAGAAGGGGAGTAGAGACAACCCTGGTAATTATAGACCTGTGAGCCTTACTTCGGTTGTGGGTAAAATGTTGGAAAAGGTTATAAGAGACAGTGTTTATAATCATATTGAAAAGAACAAGTTGATTAGCGATAGTCAACACGGTTTTGTGAAGGGTAGGTCATGCCTCACAAACCGTATAGAGTTTTTTGAGACGGTGACATTAGAACATAAGAACTAGGAGCAGGAGTAGGCCATCTGGCCCCTCGAGCCTGCTCCGCCATTTAATGAGATCATGGCTGATCTTTTGTGGACTCAGCGCCACTTTCCGGCCCGAACACCATAACCCTTAATCCCTTTATTCTTCAAAAAACTATCTATCTTTACCTTAAAAACATGTAATGAAGGAGCCTCAACTGCTTCACTGGGCAAGGAATTCCATAGATTCACAACCCTTTGGGTGAAGAAGTTCCTCCTAAACTCAGTTCTAAATCTACTTCCCCTTATTTTGAGGCTATGCCCTCTAGTTCTGCTGTCACCCGCCAGTGGAAAGAACCTGCCCGCATCTATCCTATCTATTCCCTTCATAATTTTAAATGTTTCTATAAGATCCCCCCTCATCCTTCTAAATTCCAACGAGTACAGTCCCAGTCTACTCAACCTCTCCTCATAATCCAACCCCTTCAGCTCTGGGATTAACCTAGTGATTCTCCTCTGCACACCCTCCAGCGCCAGTACGTCCTTTCTCAAGTAAGGAGACTAAAACTGAACACAATACTCCAGGTGTGGCCGCACTAACACCTTATACAATTGCAACATAACCTCCCGAGTCTTAAACTCCATCCCTCTAGCAATGAAGGACAAAATTCCATTTGCCTTCTTAATCACCTGTTGCATTTGTCAACCAACCTTCTGTGACTCATGCACTAGCACACCCAAGTCTCTCTGAACAGCGGCATGCTTTAATATTTTATCGTTTAAATAATAATCCCGTTTGCTGTTATTCCTAACAAAATGGATAACCTCACATTTGTCAACATTGTATTCCATCTGCCAGACCCGAGCCCATTCACTTAACCTATCTAAATCCCTCTGCAGACTTCCAGTATCCTCTGCACTTTTCGCTTTACCGCTCATCTTAGTGTCATCTGCAAACTTGGACACATTGCCCTTGGTCCCCAACTCCAAATCATCAATGTAAATTGTGAACAATTGTGGGCCCAACACGGATCCCTGAGGGACACCACTAGCTACTGAACTCCAGGATGACCAAACAGGTGGATCAGGGTAAAGCTGTTGATGTGGTGTATATGGATTTCAGTAAGGCGTTTGATAAGGTTCCCCACGGTATGCTATTGCAGAAAATAAGGAAGTATGGAATTGAAGGTGATTTAGCGGTTTGGATCAGTAATTGGCTAGCTGAAAGAAGACAGAGGGAGGTGGTTGATGGCAAATGTTCATCCTGGAGTTCAGTTACTAGTGGTGTACCGTAAGGATCTGTTTTGGGGCCACTGCTGTTTGTCATTTTTATAAATGACCTGGAAGAGAGTGTAGAAGGATGGGTTAGTAAATTTGCAGATGTCACGAAGGTCGGTGGAGTTGTGGATAGTGCTGAAGGATGTTATAGGATACAGAAGGACACAGATAAGCTGCAGAGCTGGGCTGAGAGGTGGCAGATGGAGTTTAATGCGGAAAAGTGTGAGGTGGTTCACTTTGGAAGGAGTAACTGGAATGCAGAGTACTGGGCTAATGGCAAGATTCTTGGTAGTGTAGATGAACAGAGAGATCTCGGCATCCAGGTACATAAATCCCTGAAAGTTGCCACCCGGGTTAATAGGGTTGTTAAGAAGGCACATGGTGTGCTAGCCTTTATAAGTAAGGGGATTGAGTTTCGGAACCACAAGGTCATACTGCAGCTGTACATAACTCTGGTTCGGCCGCACCTGGAGTACTGCGTGCAGTTCTGGTCACCACATTATAGGAAGGATGTGGAAGCTTTGGAAAGGGTTCAGAGCAGATTTTCTAGGATGTTGCCTGCTATGGAGGGAAGGTCATACGAGGAAAGGCTCAGGGAATTAAGGTTGTTTTCGTTAGAGAGGAGCAGGCTGAGAGGTGACTTAATAGAGACATAAGATAGTCAGAGGGTTAGATAGGGTGGACAGTGAGATTCTTTTTCCTCGGATGGTGATGATCAAAACGAGGGGACATAGCTTTACATTGAGGGGTGATAGATATAGGACAGATGTAAGAGGCAGTTTCTTTGCTCAGCGAGTAGTAGGGGTGTGGAATGCCCTGCCTGCGACAGTTGTAGACTCGCCAACTTTAAAGGCATTTAAGTGGTCACTAAATAGACATATGGATGAAAATGGAATAGTGTAGGTCAGATAGGCTTCAGATGATTTCACAGGTCGGCGTAACATCGAGGGTCGAAGGGCTCGTACTGCGCTATAGTGTTCTATGTTCAATGTTCTATCACTCCTTCCCCGATATCACCCCCTCACCTATATCAACCCTCTCCGATATCACCCCGACACCGATATCACCTCCACCATCCGATATCACCCCCTCCCCGATATCACACCCACCCCGATATCACACCCTCTCCGATGTCACCACCTCCGCGAAATCACCCCTTTTCCGATATCACACCCTCCACGATATCACACCATCCCAATATCACATCTCCCCGATATCACCCACTCACCGACATCACACCATGCCCGATATCACACACTCACCAATATCGCCCCCTCCCCGATATCACCCCCACCCGATGGAACATAGAACAGTACAGCACAGAATAGGCCCTTTAGCCTTCGATGCTGTGCCGAGCCATGATCACCCTACTCAAACCCACGTATCAACCCTATTCCCGTAACGCAACAACCCCCCTAACATTACTTTTTTTTCACATCACGATATCACCCCCTCTCCGAATATCACCATCCTCCCCGATATCACCCCCATGCAATATCGGCAGCAGGGTAGCATGGTGGTTAGCATAAATGCTTCACAGCTCCAGGGTCCCAGGTTCGATTCCCGGCTGGGTCACTGTCTGTGTGGAGTCTGCACGTCCTCCCCCTGTGTGCGTGGGTTTCCTCCGGGTGCTCCGGTTTCCTCCCACAGTCCAAAGATGTGCGGGTTAGGTGGATTGGCCATGCTAAATTGCCCGTAGTGTCCTAAAAAAAAAAAAAGTAAGGTTAATGGGGGGGGGGTTGTTGGGTTACGGGTACAGGGTGGATATGTGGGTTTGGGTAGGGTGATCATGGCTCGGCACAACATTGAGGGCCGAAGGGCCTGTTCTGTGCTGTACTGTTCTATGTTCTATGTTCTAATATCACCCCCTCCCCTACATCACCCCGTCCCCAATATCACACCCACCCTGATATCACCCCACTCCGATTTCACTCCCACCCGATTATACCCCTCCCCGATATCCCCCCACCCCGATATCACCCAAACCCCGATATCCCCCCCCCCCGATATCACCACCCCGATATCACCCCACCCCGATATCACACCTCCCCGATATCACCCCCTCCCCAATATCCCCCCTCCACGATATCACCCCTACCTGATATCACCCACTCCCCGACATCACCACCTCTCGGATGTCACCCCTCCCCGACATCACCCACTCGCCGATATCACCCCTCCCCGATTTCACCCCACCCCCCGATATCTCCCCTGCCCAATATCTCCCCCACCCCGATATCACACAAACCCGATATCACCATCCCCGATATCACCCCCACACCTATATCACCCCCTCCACGATATCACCCCTCCCCAATATCAACACGTCGCCTATATCACCCCACCCCGATATCAACCATATCCGCCCATATATCCCCCTCCCCGATACCACCGCCACATCGATATCACCTCCACCCCGCGATATCACCCCGTCGCCGATATCACCCCATCCCGATATCACATCTCCCCGATATCACCCCCTCACCGACATCACCCCCTGCCCGATATCACCCCCACCCCGATATCACAACCTCCCCGATATCACCCCAGCCCGATATCACACCTCCCAGATATCACTCCCCCAATATCACCTCCTCCTCGATATCACCCCGTACCCGATATCACCCCCTCCCCGACATCACTCCCACTCCGATATCACCCCTCCCCGACATCACCCACTCCCCGATATCACCCCCTCCCCGATATCTCCCCACCCCGATATTAACCAAACCTGATATCACCATCCCCGATATCACCCCCACCCCTATATCACCCCCTCCCCGATATCACCGCTAACCGATATCACCCCTCCCCGATATCACCCCCAAACCGATATCACCCCCACACCTATATCACCCCCTCCTCGATTTCACCCCTCCCCGATGTCAACCCCTCCCCTATATCGCCCCACCCCGATATCACCCCACCCGCCGATATATCCCACTCCCAGATACCACCCCCACATTGATATCACCTCCACCCCCCGATATCACCCCCTCCCCGATATCACCCCATCCCAATATTACATCTCCCCGATATCACCCCCTCACCGACATCACCCCTGACCGATATCACCCCCAGCCCGATATCACCTCATCACCGATATCACCCCAGCCCGATATCACACCTCCCCGATATCACCTCTCCCCAATGTCTCCCCCTCCGCGATATCATCCCCTACCCGATATCACCCCCTCCCCGACATCACCCACTCCCCGATATCACTCCATCCCCGATTTCACCCCCACCTCCGATATCACCCCCTCCCCAATATCTCCCCACCCCGATATCACCCAAACCTGATATCACATCCCCGATATCACACCCACCACTACATCACCCCCTCCCCGATATCACCGCTCCCCGATACCACCCCTCCCCGATATCACCCCCAAACCGATATCACCCCACCCCCAATATAACGCCCTCCCGTATACCACACCCACATCGATATCACCTCTACCCTCCGATATCCCTCCACCGAAATCACACCCACCCCTATATCACACCCTCTCCGATGTCGCCACCTCCGCGAAATCACCCCCTTTCCGATATCACACCCTCCACGATATCACACCATCCCAATATCACAACTCCCCGATATCACCCACTCACCGATATCAAACCATGCCCGATATCACACACTCACCAATATCGCCCCCTCCCCGATATCACCCCCACCCCGATGGAACATAGAACATAGAACAGTACAGCACAGAACAGGCCCTTCGGCCCTCGATGCTGTGCCGAGCCATGATCACCCTACTCAAACCCACGTATCCACCCTATACCCGTAACCCAACAACCCCCCTAACATTATCACCCCACCCCGATATCAACCCTATCCGGCGATATATCCCCTCCCCGATACCACCGCCACATCTATATCACCTCCACACCGCGATATCACCCCCTCCCCGATATCACCCCATCCCGATATCACATCTCCCCGATATCACCCCCTGACCGACATCACCCCCTGCCCGATATCACCCCCACCCCGATATCACCACCTCCCCGATATCACTCTAGCCCGATATCACACCTCCCCGATATCACCCCTCAATATCACCCCCTCCTCGATATCACCCCGTACCCGATATCACACCCCGACATCACTCCCTCTCCGATATCACCCCTCCCCGCCATCACCCACTCCCCGATATCAACCCCTCCCCGATATCTCCCCACCCCGATATTAACCAAACCTGATATCACCATAACCGATATCACCCCCACCCCCGATATAACGCCCTCCCCGATACCACCCCCACATCAATATCACCTCCACACCCCGATATCACCCCCTCCCCGATATCACACCCACCCCGATATCACCGCCACCCCCCGATATCACCCCCTCCCCATTATCACTCCCACCGCGATATCACACAAACCCGATATCACCATCCCCGATATCACCCCCACACCTATATCACCCCCTCCTCGATATCACTCCTCCCCGATATCAACCCCTCCCATATATCACACCACCCCGATATCACCCCCACCCGTCGATATATCCCACTCCCAGATACCACCCCCACATCGATATCATCTCCACCCCCCGATATCACCCCCTCCCCGATATCACCCCATCCCAATATCACATCTCCCCGATATTACCACCTCACTGACATCACCCCTGACCGATATCACCCCCACCCCGATATCACCACATCACCGATATCACCCCAGCCCGATATCACACCTCCCCGATATCACACCTCCCCAATATCTCCCCCTCCTCGATATCACCCCCTACCCGATATCACCCCCTCCCCGACATCACCCCCTCTCTGATATCACCCCTCCCCGACATCACCCACTCCCCGATATCACTCCCTCCCCGATTTCACCCCCACCCTCCGATATCACCCCCTCCCCAATATCTCCCCACCCCAATATCACCGAAACCTGATTTCTCATCCCCGATATTACCCCCACCCCTACATCACCCCCTCCCCGATATCACCGCTCCCCGATATCACCCCTCCCCGACATCACCCCCAAACCGATATCACCCCCACCCCCGATATAACGCCCTCCCCTATACCACACCCACGTCGATATCACCTCCACCCCCCGATATCACCCCAACCCCGATATCACCGCCTCCCCGATATCACCAGCTCCCCGAAATCACCCCCTTTCCGATATCACCCTCTCCCCGATATCACCCCCTGCCCGATATCACCCCCGCCCCGATATCACCCCCTCCCCCATATCACCATCCTCCCCAATATCACCCCCACTTATTATCACCTTCACTCCGATATCACTCCCACCCCCGATATCACCCCCACCCCGACAATACCCTCTGTCCGATACCCCCCCACCCCAGTATAGTGTATAGGGTGGATACGTGTATTTGAGTTGGGTGATCATTGCTCTGAACAACATCGAGGGCCGAAGGGCCTGTTCTGTACTGTACTGTTCAATGTTCTATTTACCGTGGTCCTTGGTTTTATGTAGTTATTTCCTGCGGTGACTATTTAGTGTATCATTATTCACAGTAGTACCTGGGTAGTATATCGTTATTTACAGTGACACCTGCGTTGCATACTACTATTGACAATGCCTCTATGTAGTATATCGCTACTTAGAATTTGCCCTGTGCAGTATATCATTATTTACAGTGGGCCCTGTGTAGTATATCATTATTTACAGTGGGCCCTGGGTAGTATGTCAGTATTTACAGCGCTTCCTGAGTTGGATATCTTTATTTACTGCCGTCCCTGGATGCTATATCATTACTTACAGTGGTCGCTTCGTGCCACATCATTATTTACTGGTTCCTGGGTAATCCATCATTAATTATAGTGGGCTGTGGTTAATATATCATTATTTTCTGTGGTCCCTGTGCTGTATATAATTATTTACAGCGGTTCTTGGGTAGCATTTAATTAATTACATTCCAAAGTCTCCCTCTGTGTACCCGAACAGGTGCTGGAGTGTGGCGACTAGGGGAAATTCACAGTAACTTGATTGTAGTGTTAATGTAAGTCTACTTGTGACAATAAATATTATTATTAATTAATATTAATATTATATTAATTGTTGAACACATGATGCCTTGTCTTCCGCTGTCTGTCCCAGAAAGTGTGGGATTATCTCCTCCAGTCTCTCAGTACCATTACCTCGTGCTCGTTGTTCAAGAAACACTTGTAACATATACTAGTGATTGCGATTTTGGACTCCTGACTCAGCAATACCTGATTTAAATGGTTATAACAAAGAACAAAAAAAAACAAAAAAAATATATTGGCCCTTCGGCCCTCAAGCCTGTGCTGAACATGCTGCCCATCAAACCTATAATGCCCTTTCGTGGTCCGTATCCCTGTATTCCCATTCTATCCATGTATTGTCCATGTAATTAATTTATATACAACTGCAGCAACTAATTCCTCAAATGGGTAGCGGAATAACTAAACCTGAGAGCTGGGATTAGAATTTAACATTTAATTTTACAGCAAAAATCCAGCGCCAGGACCATATAGTTCATTGTAACTTAATCTGATAACAATTTGAGTGATTATTTTGAATGAATTAACGAGTGCATAAATGTCACTCAGCGGGGTGCAGTGCTCTAATTCTGAGGTGTGGGAGAACCGTTTCGCTTCCAGTGTCCCGGTCAACTAAGTCTGCAGCAGATGTAGCCAATAGCAGCTCCTCACAGAACGCGTGGTTCAGCTCGAGCAGCAATTGGATGCACTTAGGATCATGCAGGTGGCAGAAGGCATCATAGATAGACGTTCTGGAGACGTTGTCACACCTAAGGTGCAGACAGACAATTGGTTGGATGGCTGCTGGAAAGGTCAGACAGTCAGCGGTGGAATCCCCTGTGGCTGTCCCCCTCTCCAATAGGTATGAAATGAAAATGAAAATCGCTTATTGTCACGAGTTGAATGAATTTACTGTGAAAAGCCCCTAGTCGCCACATTCCGGCGGCTATTCGGGGAGGCTGTTACGGGTAGTGTGTTGAATACAGTTGGGGGGATAGCCTATCAGGGGAAACAATAGCAGCCAGAACACTGGCACCACAACTGGTTCTGTTGCTGAGCAGAGAGGGCAAAGTTCAGGAAAGCGATTGTTACAGGAATTCTATAGTAAGGGGAAGAAATAGGGGCTTCTGTGGACAGGAAAGAGACTCAAGGTCGGCCTGTTGCCTCCCTGGTGCCAGGGTCAAGGTTTGCGCTGAACGAACAAAGGACGCCCTGAAGGGGGAGGGTGAACTGCCAGAGGTCTAAGTTCACAAAGGTACTAACGACATCGGCAGGAAGAGTGATGAGGTCCTGCAGAAGGAGTTCAGGGAGTTAGGCAGTCAGCTCAAAAGCAGGACATCGAGGGTTGTAATCTCAGGATTACTCCCTGTACCACGTGACAGAGGCTCGAAATAAGAGGACACTGCAGCTAAACACCGGGCTAAACTGGTGTTGGTGTAGGAGGGAGGGTTTCAGATTTCTGGGCCAACAGGATGTCTTCCGGGACGGGTGGGACCTGGGCAAGATGGGCGAGAGGCATCTAAACTGGAGGGGCCTCACTATCGTGGCTGGGAGTTTTGTTAGTGTCATCCGGGAGAATTAAAACTAATATGAAATGGGGCAGGAACCTGAGCGGTAACTTGGAAGCTGTAATTACAAATGGGGAAATAGAGAACACAAGTACGTGAACAATATCACCCACAGGCAGGGAAAATAAATGACAAAAGTGAGAAGGGAGCTGGTCAATGCAGGATTGAGTGTGATGTACCTAAATATGCGCAGTATACCGAACAAGGTAAATTACCATTTTGCGCACATTGGCTGGTACGATGTGGTGGGCATCACAGAGACGTGGCTGCAAGGTGATCAGAGTTTGGATCAAAATATGCAAGGGTATGTGTTCTATCGAAAGGACAGGGAGATGGGAAAGGGGAGCGGGGTTGCATTGTTAGTAAGGAAATACATTTTATCGATAGCAAGGAGCGATATATGATCAGAAGGCAGAGAATGTCTGTGGGCAGTTGAGGAGTCGAATAGATAGAAAGACAACGATGGGAGTTATTTGCAGAACCCCAAGCAGTAGTAAGGATGTGGAGCAGAAAATAAATCAGGAGATAGAAAATGCATGTAAAAAAAGGCAATATCACAATAATCATGAGGGATTTTGTGGGTAGCACGGTAGCATAGCTGTTAGCATAATTGCTCAACAGCTCCAGGGTCTCTGTTTCGATTCCCTGTTGGGTCACTGTCTGTGCGGAGTCTGCATGTTCTTCCGGTGTGTACGCGGGTTTCCTCTGGGTGTTCAGGTTTCCTCCCACAACCCAAAGATGTGCAGGTTTGGTCGATTGCCCATGATAAATTGCCCTTAGTGTTGGGTGGGGTTACTGGGTTATGGGGGTATATGGAGGTGTGGGCTTGGGTGGGCTGCTCTTTTCAAGAGACGGTGCAGACTCGATTGGCCGAATAGCCTCGTCTGCACTTCAATATGCGAGGAAAATCTGAAGAAAAGTTATTTGTGGAAAGCCTCAGAGATGTCTTTTTGGAGCAGCTTGCGTCAGAGACGACAAAGGAACCGGAAATTCTATATTGCGATGTTTGATGAGGGAACTTAAGTTGAAGGAACCCTGAGGGAGCATTGGCCACAATATGATAGAATGTAACCTGCAGTTTGAGAGGGAGAAGCTGGAGTCAGATATAACGGTATTACAATTAAATAGGGGGAACCAGAAAGACATGAGGGAGGAGCTGGCCAGAGTTGATTGGAAAAGGAGCCGAGCAGGGAAGACAGTGGAACAGCAATGGCAGGAGTGTTGGGGGGTTATTCGGGAGGCACAACAGATTTTCATCCCAAAGATGAGGAAAGACGATAAGGGGAGGGCAAGGAATCCATGGCTGACGAGGGAAGTCAAGGACAACAGTAAAGCAAAATAAAAAGCATACAATGTGGCGTGGAATAGTGGTATGCCAGAAGATCGGGAAGCCTTTAACAGCGAGTAGAGGAAAAGTGAAAAAGTAATAAAGGAGGAGGAGATTAAATATGAGTGCAAGATAGCTAGTAATCTAAAAGAAGATAGGAAGATGTGTTTTAACTTATAAAAGGTACGAGAGAGACAAAAAAGACATTGGACCACTGCAAAATGTGACTGGAGAAGTAATAATAGGTAACAAAGAAATGGAAGGCGAACTATGTAGTTACTTTACATCAGCCTTCACGGTGGAAGACACCAATGGGATGCCAGAGCTCCAGGAGAACCAGGGGACAGAAGTGAGTTTAGTGGCCATCACTAATGAGAAGGTTCTGGGGAAACTGAAAGGTCTGAAGGTGGATGAATGACCTGGACCGGATGCAGTACATCCCTGGGTTCGAAAAGAGATAACGGAGGAGATTGTGGAGGCAATGGTGATAATCTTTCAGGAATCACTGAAGGCAGAAAGGGTCCCAGAGGACTGGAAAGTGGCTAATGTAACTCCGCTGTTTAAGAGAGGAGGGAGGCAGAATATGGGAAATTATAGGCCGGTTAGCCTGACTTCGGTCATTTGTAAGATTTTAGTACATTATTAAAGATGAAATCACGGAGTACTTGGAAGTGCATGATAAAATAAGACTGAGTCAGCACGGCTTCGCCAAGGGGAGGTCGCGTCTGACGATTCTGTTAGAGTTACTTGAGGAAGTAACAGGGAAGTTAGACAATGGAGAACCAGTGGATGCTATTTAGTTAGATTTCCAGAAGGCCCTTGACAAGGTGCCGCATAGGAGACTGGTAAATAAGTTAAGAGCCCATGGTGTTCAGGGTTAGATCCTGGCATGGATAGAGGATTGGCTGACTGGCAGAAGGCAGAGACTGGCACAAAGGGGTCTTTTTCAGGACGGCAGCCAGTGACCAGTCATGTGCCTCACGAGTCTGAAATGGGACCACAGCTTTCCGCAATATAAATTAATGATCTGGAAGAAGGAACCGAAGGCACTGTTGTGAAGTTTGCAGATCTGTAGAGGGACAGGTAGTATTGACGAAGCTGAGAGGCTGCAGAAGGACTTCGAGGCTCGGAGATTGAGCAAAGAAGTGGCAGATGGAATACCATGTGGAAAAGAGTGAGGTTATGCACATTAGAAGGAGGGATGGAGGAATTGACTATTCACTAAATGGGGAAATGCTTCGGAAATCAGAAGCACAAAGGGGCTTGGGAGTCCTTGTTCACGGTTCTCTGAAGGTTAACGTGCAGGTTCAGTCGGCAGATAGGAAGCAAAATGCAATGTTAGCATTCATGTCGAGAGGGCTAGAATACCAGACCAGGCATGTACTTCGGAGGCTGTAAAAGGCTCTGGACAGTTACTATTTGGAGTATTGTGAGCAGTTTGGGGCCCCGTATCTAAGGAAGGATGTGTTGGCCCTGGAAAGGGTCTAGACGAGGTCCACAAGAACGATCCTTGGAATGAAGAACTTTTCGTATGAGGAGCGGTTAAGGACTCTGGGTATGTATTCGTGGTGTTTAGAAGGATGAGGGGGGATCTTATTGAAACGTACAGGATACTGTGAGACCTGGTTAGTGGACGTGGAGAGGATATTCCCACTTGTCGGAAAAACTAGAACCAGAGGATACCATCTCAGACTGAAGGGACAATCCTTTAAAACAGAGGGGAGGAGGAATTTCTTCAGCCAGAGGGTGGTGAATCTGTGGAACTCTTTGCCGCAGAAGGCTGTGGAGGCCAAATCACTGAGTGTCATTAAGACAGAGATAGATAGGTTATTGAAAAATAAGGGGATCAGGGGTTATGGGGAGAAGGTGTGAAGGTCGGAGAATGAGGATGAGAGACATATCAGCCATGATTGAATGGCGGGGCAGACTAGATGTGCCCGGTGATTCAGCTCCAATGTCTTCTGTTCCTATGGCCGTAAATGTCCAGGTCGGTTGCTTTGGGTGTCTGTATCCATTATTCTTACAGGAAATGAGGTAATGAAAGGATGTGAGGAACAAGCGGGAAATGACATTGTGGCAGAAGCTGAGCAGTGATTATAGTGAATGTTGGAGGAGGTGTGAGTGGCCCTGTAGTATCCCCATGTTGCCATTTGTTATCAGTTCCTGCTCTGCATGACTCGCTGATGAATGCAGCTGCATGATAATATTTTTCAGTTACATCTTTCCAACAGATATTTATATTGTTCATAGAAACAGCTAATTTATATCCAGATTATCCAAAACTTATACAATCTGAAATGTGTGGAACGAATCTCACATCATGACCTTTAATTGCCAATAACCCAGCCCCAGCCAATCCAATCATCCCAAAGGGAAACCTGCTTCCAAACCATTCACACAGCGAGTGGTTCTGATCTGGTCTGGACGGCCTGGGACACTGGTGTAGGCAGATACAACAGTGGTTTCATAGGGAATGGTAGGAGTGTCAGAAATCAAATGTATGTCTGCAGGGAAAGGGCGGTGCAGTCGGATTGAATGATCTGCCCATCTATTGAGCCGCTGTGGACAAACGGAATGAATGGTCTGCTTCGGTACTTCACACACTTTTCAGGCTTTGGATGTTGTCTGGCTGTGAGAGGATGTGGACCAACACCCGCAGGTCCCCTCCAAGTTCCCCACCATCGCCAGTATTCTCACTGTAATCTTTCTATTCACTGTGTCCATGTGTGAAGTCAGCGTCTGCTTTAGATGACTGGTAACTTCACAGCATCAACTTCATTGTAAGGGCCAATCTGTCTGACCCTGGGCGCTGCCTGTGCTTTTCATATTGAAAACATCTGTGTTGGACCCAATAAAAACAGACGCACATTTCATAATCAGAGGGAAGCCTATCTTTTTTGAGCTTGCTTTCCAATTATTGTTAAAAGGGTCTGTGCCACGTGTTTGCTTTCTGGCCTCTCACTGGGGAAAGACAAGTTCTATTCCAGCTCTGCTCAATAACTCAACTATCACACTGCCAATTATTCACAACTTCAATGGTGAAATACTGCATTCAGGATATTTACTTTATCCAGTATCTGAGTTTATAATTTAGGAACAAGTTGTTTAATCAGCAAATGTATTTATCAGGATTCTGTTTTCCACATGACACCCAGTTCCCCATATATTCACGCACATTCCCTCACTATCTCTCCCTTGCATTCTTTCCCTCTCCCACACTCTCTCCCTCTCTCACACTCCCTCCCTCTCACACATTCTCTCACTCTCTCACACTATCTCCCTCTCTCACGCTATCTCCATCCCTAATCCTCCCTTTCTCACCCTCCTTTCTCACACTCTCTTCCACTCACACTCTCCCTCTCTCACACTCTCTCCATTTCTCATCCTCCCTCTTTCACACTCTCCCTCTCTCACACTCTCTCCCTGTGTTACACTCGCTCTCTCACATCATCCCTCTCTCACGATGTCTTCCTCTATCACAGTTTCTCCGTCTCTCAGTCTCTCTCCATGTCTCACGCAATGACCCTCCCACCCACATATCTCAAAATGTCTCCCTCTCTCACACTTTCTCCCTCTCTCACACACTCCCTCTCTCACACACTCCCTCTCTCACACTCTCTGCCTCTCTGACACTCTCTCCCTCTCCCACACTCGCCATCTCTCATGCTACCCCTCTCACACTCCCTCTCTCTCTCACACAATTCCACTCTCACAGTCCCTCTCTCACACTCTCTACAATTATCAACCTCCCACTCTCACACTCCCTCCCTCTCTCACTCTCTCTTCCAACCTCACACTTTCTCCCTAGCTCACAATCTCTCCCTCTCTCACTCCCTCCCTCTCACACGCTATCTTCTCTCTCATAGTCTCCCTCTCTCAGTCTCTCTCCCTGTCTCACGCAATGACACTCACCCACTCCCACATACCTCACAATGTCTCCATCTCTGACACTCCCTCCCTCACACACTCCCTCCCTCACACTCCCTCCCTCTCACACACTCCCTCTCTCACACTGCCTCCCTCGCTCACACCCTCTCCATCTCTCACACTCTCTCCCTCTCTCACACTCACAATCCCTCATCCTCCCTCTGTCACACTCCCCCTTTCTCACACTCTCTTCCACTCTGACACTCCCTCTCTCACACTATCTCCATCACTCATCCTCCCTCTCTCATATTCCCTCCCTTTCTCACACCCTTTCCCTCTCGTATCCTCAGTCTCTTACACACTCCCATTATCACGCTATCTTCCTCTCTCACACACTCTCCCTCTCTCACTGTCTCTTCCTGTCTCATTCAACGTATCTCACACCCTGCCATTATCACGCTATCTTCTCTCTCACACTCTCCCTCTCTCACTCTCTCTCCCTGTCTCATTCAACATATCTCACCCTCTCTCCCTCTCTCACACTCCCTCCCTCTCTTATCATCAATCTCTCACACACTCCCATCATCACGCTATCTTCCTCTCTCACACTCTCCCTCTCTCACTGTCTCTCCCTGTCTCATTCAACATATCTCACACCCTCCCATTATCACGCTATCTTCTCTCTCACACTCTACCTCTCACTCTCTCTCCCTGTCTCATTCAACATATCTCACCCTCTCTCCCCTCTCACACTCCCTTCCTCTCTCACACCCTCCCTCTCGCACACTCTCTCCCTTTCTCAGGCTCCCTCTCTCACACTCTCTCCCTAGCTCACACCGTCTCTCACACTCACTCCCGCTCTCACTCCATCACTCACTCACCCTCCCTCTCTCACACTCTCACACATTCCCTCTCTCACCATCCCTCTCTCACACTCTCTCCCCCTCTCACACGTTCTCCATCTCTCGCCCTCCCTCTCACACTCCCTCCCTCATACACTTCCTCTCTCACATCCTCCCTCTCGCACACTCTCTCCCTCTCTCAGGCTCCCTCTCTCACACTCTCCCTCTCGCACACACTCTCCCTCTCTCACACTCTCTCCCTCTTTCACAATCCCTCTCTCACACACTCTCTGCATGTCTCACGCTCTCTCCCTCGCTCACACACTCCGTCTCTCAAACTCACTCCCTCTCTCACACGTCCTCCATCTCTCGCCCTCCCTCTCCACTCCCTCCCACACACACTTCCCCTCTCACACCCGCCATCTCGCACACTCTCCCTCTCTCAGTCTCCCTCTCTCACACTCTCCCTCTCGCACACACTCTCCCTCTCTCACTCTCTCCCTCTTTCACAATCCCTCTCTCACACACTCTGCATCTCTCACGCTCTCTCCCTCGCTCACACTCTCCGTCTCTCACACTCACTCCCGCTCTCACTCCATCACTCACTCACCCTCCCTCTCTCACACTCTCACAAATTCCCTCTCTCGCCATCCCTCTCTCCCTCTCTCACACGTCCTCCATCTCTCGCCCTCCCTCTCACACTCACATTCTGTCCCTCTCACACTCTCTCATCCTCCTTCTCTCACACCCCCCTCACACTTTCTCCCTCTCTCACCCTCCCTCCCTCACAGTCCCTCTCTCAAATTCCTGCCTCTCTCATACTTTCTTCATTGATATTCACTCACTCTCTCCCACTCTCTGTGACACATTTCCCCTTGTCTCACACTTACCCCCTCTCACATTCTGTTCCCCCTCACTCTCGTCCTCCCTCTCTCGCCCTCCCTCCATGCCTCCCTCCCTCCCGCTCTTACATTTCCATTACACACTTTCTCTCACACTCTGTCGCTCTCTCACACTATCTCGCACTCTCCCTCCCTCATCTTTCTTTCACACTGTCGCTCCCTCACACTATCTCACACTCTCCCTCTCTCACACTTTCTATCACACTGTCACTCTTTCACACTTTCTCTCACACTCTTTCCCTCTCTTACACTTTCTCTCACTCTGCCTCAATCTCTCACACACTCTCCCTCTCTCACACCGTCTCCATCTCTCACACTCTCCCTCTCTCACAATCTCCATGTCTCATCCTCCCTATCTCAAACCCTCTTTCTCTCACACTCTTCCACTCTCACACTCTCTCCCTCTCTCACACTCTCCCCATCACGCATCCTCCCACTCTCACACTCCCTCTCCCTCTCACCCTCTCTCCCTCTCTCACACTCTCTCTCTCTCACTAACACTGTCTACCTCTCTCACACTCTCCCCCTTTCTTACACTCCCTCCCGCTTTCACACTCTCCCACTCACACTTTCCCTCTCTCACACTCTCTCCATCACTCATCTTCCCTCTCTCAGACCCTCCCTCTCTCACAGTCTCTTCCAATCTCACATTCTCTCCCTCTCTCACACTCTCTCCCTCTTACACTCCCTCCCTCTCTCACTCCCTCCCTCTCTCGCTCTCCCTGTCTCACGCAATCATCCTCACTCACACCCACATATCTCACACTCTCCCTCTCTCACACTCCCTCCCTCTCTCACACTCTCTACCTTCTCACCCTCTCTCACACCCTCTCTCACACTCTCTCCCTCTTACGCACTCCCTCTCTCACACCTTCCTCTTTCAAGCTATCTTCCTCTCTCACACTCTCTCCCTCTCAGTCTGTCTCCCTGTCTCACGCACTCAACCTCACTCCCACTCCCACATATCTCACACTCTCTCCCTCTTACACTCCCTCCCTCTCTCACACCCTCCCTTTCTCACACACTCCCTATCACAACACCCTCTCTATCACCCTCTCTCACCCTCCCTCTCTCACACACCGCCCTATCTCACGCTCCCTCTCGCATCCTCCCTCTCTCACACCCGCCCTATCTCACGCTCCCTCTCTCACACCCTCTACATCTCTCACACTCCCTTCCTATCTCACGCTCCTCTGTCACACACTCTACCTCGCTCACACTCTCTCCCTCTCTCACAAACCATCTCACACTCCGCGTTTCTCACACTCTCTCTCTCTTTCTCACATTCTCTCCCTCTCTCACACTCTCTCCCTCTCTCACACTCTCTCCCTCTCTCAAAAACCCTCTCTCTTTCACTTCCTCTCTCACACTTCCTCTCACACTATCCCCCTCTCTCAGTCTCTCTCCCTGTCACACTATCCCACTCTCACACTCCCTCCCTCTCTCACACTATCCCTCTCTAACACTCTCTCTCACACCCTCCCTCTCTCACGCTCCCACTCTCACACTCTGCCTCTAGGACACTCTCTCTCTCACACTCTCTCCCTCACTCACACTCTCTCCCTCTTCCACTCCCTCCCTCAATCACACCCACCCTCTCTCACGCTATGTTCCTCCCTCCCTCAGTCTCTCTCCCTGTCTCTCACGCTCCCTCCCTCTCTCACAAACCCTCTCACACTCTCTACCTCTCACACTCTCTCCCCCTCTCTCACTCTCTTACACTCCCTCTGCCACATCCTTCCTCTCTCACACTCCCTCCTTCTCTCAAACTCTCTACCTCTCTCACACTCTCTCTCTCTCTCTATCACACACTCTCCCTCTCTCACACTCTCTCCCTCTTACACCATCCCTCTCTCACACCCTTCCTCTCTCACGCTATCTTCCTCTCTCACTCTCCATCTCTCAGTCTCCCTCACTGTCTCACGCACTCAACCTCACTCAAACCCTCATATTTAACACTCTCTCCCTCTCTCACACTCCCTCTCTCAACACACTCTCTATCACTCTCTCTCTCTCTCACCTCCCTCTCTCACACACCCAATCTCACGCTCCCTCTCTCACACTCTACCTCTCTTACACTCACACCCTCACTCACACTCTCTCCATCTCTCACACTCTCCCTCTCTCACACTCTCTCCATTTTACACTCCCTCCCTCTCTCACACTCTTCCTCTTTCACGCTATCTTCCTCTCTCACACTCGCTCCCTCTCTCAGTGTGTCTCCTTCTCTCACCCTCCCTGTCTCACAGTCCCTCCCTATCTCACGCTCCCTCTATCACACTCTCTACATCTCTCACACTTTCTCCCTCTCTCACAGACCCTCTCTCACGCTCTCTTCGTTTCTCACACTGTCCCTCTCGCACACTCTTTCCCTCTCAGTCTCTCTCCCTGTCTCACGCACTCACCCTCACACACTCCCACATAACTCACACTCTCTCACTCTCTCACACTCCCTCCTTCTCTCACACACTCTCCCTCTCTCACAAACCCTGTCACACTCTGCGTCTCTCACGCCCTTTTCCATGCTCACACTCTCCCTCTCTCACACCCGCCCGCACTCACTCCCTCCCTAACTCACACTCCCTTCCTCTCTCACACTCTCACATTCCCTCTCTCACTCTCCTTCTCTCACATTCTGTCCCTCACTCACACTCACACTCCCTCCCTTTCTCACACGTCCTCCATCTCTCACCCTCCCTCTCTCACAGTCTGTGCCTCTCACTCTCTCACACTCACTCACTCTCTCACACTTCCTCCCTATCTCACACTCCCTCCCCCTCTCACAATCTCTCTCTCAAATTCCTGCCTCTTTTATACTTTCTTCATTGATATTCACTCCCTCTCTCCCATTCTCTCTGACACATTTCCTCTTGCCTCACACTTAACCCTCTTTCACATTCTGTCCCACTCTCCCACACTCGGTGATACATGTCCCCTTGTCTCACACTTACCCCCTCTCACACGCACTCCCTCTCACATTCTGTTCCCCTCTCACTCTCCCCTTCCCTCTCTCTCCCTCCCTCCATGCCTCCCTCCCTCCCGCTCTTCCACCTCCTTTCGAAACTTTCTCTCACACTCTGTCCCTCTCTCACGCTCTCACACTATTTCCCTCTCTCACACTTTATCTCACACTCTGTCCCTCTTTCACACTTTCTCTCACACACTTTCCCTCTCTTCCACTTCCACTCACACTCTTTCCCTCTCTCAGACTTTCTATCACACTCTCCCCTCTCTCACACTTTCTCTCACATTATTTCTCTCTCTCACTTTCTGTCACACTCTTTCCCTCTCTCACACATTTTATCACACTATTCCTCTCTCACACTTTCTCTCACACTCTTTCCCTCTCTCACACTTTCTATCACACTCTTTCCCTCTATCACACTTTCTCCTACTCTCTTTCCCTCTCACACACTTTATCGCACTCTCTTTCCCTCTCTCACGCGTTCTCTCACACTCTTTCCGTCTCCCACTCCCTCAGGCACTCAGTCGTTCTCTCCTTTACTTATTTCTAAGATTATGTTAGTATTTCATACACCATCCTTCTCACACAATCTGCCTCCCTTATCCACTCACCCACTCGGTCTCCACTATCTGCTTCCCTTTCTCTCAGACAATCTACCTCATTCGCTCGTTTTATCCTTTATTTCTCTCACCCTCTTTCTCTCTCACACTGTCTTCTATCAGCACATCTCACAGACCAGTTCTCTCTTCCTCCACGTCTCACCCCTCCTCTCTCCAAGTTTAAGTGTGTGTATCAGATGGGCGGCCGGTATCAGTGAGAAACGGGGTATTAGTTTTCACAGCTGAATATGTTCCAATACTGCTCTCTGAGGTGTTGAGTTTCAATGTGCTGCAGCCTTTGAGTTTTCTGAGGTTCCAATGATTCTAAAGATTTTCGTAGTTTGAGGGTCTGAATCAAATTTAGACATGGGATCACATATTTTGCGCTTTAAATAGTTCCATATTTTGGAGACATTGCAAATGTGCTACTTATGCTCATACAGAACATATTGAAATCAAATAAAGGAATGGTCACAGTTGCAGAGTCAGCTACACCCAACAGTGCAGTGGAACCACCGAGAGAAACACACTGACAATTGGAACAGAATCACTGAATGGTCACAGTTACAGAGACAGCAACACCCCAGAGTGCAGTGGAACCACCCAGAGAAACATACTGATAATTGGAACTGAATCACTGAATGGTCATTTACAGAGCCAGCTGCACACCAGAGGGCAGTGGAACCACCCAGAGAAAGTCACTGACTATTGGAACTAAATCACTGAATGGTCACAGTTAAGAGACAGCTGCACCCCAGAGTG
The DNA here is from genome assembly GCF_902713615.1 of Scyliorhinus canicula. NCBI lineage: Eukaryota > Metazoa > Chordata > Chondrichthyes > Carcharhiniformes > Scyliorhinidae > Scyliorhinus > Scyliorhinus canicula. The sequence continues at coordinate 2,064,761 of NW_024055717.1, forward strand.
CAGTGGAACCACCCAGAGAAACACACAGACAATTGGAACAGAATCACGGAATGGTCACAATTACAGAGGCAGCTACACCCCAGAGGGCAGTGGAACCACCCAGAGAAACACGCTGACAATTGGAAATGAATCACTGAATGGTCACAGTTACAGAGAGAGCTACACCCCAGAGTGCAGTGGAACCAGCCAGAGAAACACACTGACAATTGGAAATGAATCACTGAATGGTCACAGTTACAGAGGCATCTACACCCCAGAGTGCAGTGAAACAACCAAGAGAAAGACACTGACAATTCAAACTGAATCACTAAATGGTCAGAGTTAAAGACGCAGCTGCATCCCAGAGTGTAGTGGAACGATCCAGAGAGATTCACTGACAATTGGGATTGAATCACTGAACGTCCAAAGTCGAGCGAGTGATATCACTGAAACAATCTGAGATCTAGAGATGGGACTGATCGTGTCTGAGGGACAGCATCCTTTCTGTCATTATTTTTTAATCAATGTGATCAACACAGTCCAGTGTTTGGAAAAAGGTCGCTCACTCAAAAATAAACGTTTTGTTTCACTGAACTCAATGTCGTAATCTATGTGTTCATATATTTGTTCAAATTTAGTTGAAAAATGTTGCATCAGCAATTTCCCTGACGTGATTCCCCAGGGTATAAGTTAGAGACTTTGGGAATATATAACCTCAGTGTTGAAGACAGAGCGACAGTGAGTAGCAGGAAGGGAGACATCACTTCACACTGAGCATGCATCGTCCAATTCAAATGGTTGAGAAAATATTCTACCCAATCGTTGCTATTGTCGGTGTTCCTGGTAAGTGACTATCAGCTTTTAAGGTGTGTAAATCTGTATGTGAGCGGCTCTCTGGTTTTACACTCTGACTGAAAATGTTTAATGCTGTCCTCGTGCTGACTGCTGTACAGACACCTGATCAACGATATAATTCACTATTCACTGGATTGCCCTTAATGTCCAAAATTGCCATTAGTGTTGGGTGGGGTTGCTGGGTTGCGAGGATGGGGTGAGCTTGGGTGGGGTGCTCCTTCCGCGGGTCGGTGCAGACTCTGTGGGCAGAATGGCCTCCTTTCTGCACTGTAAATTCTCTGATTTTAAAGTCAAATGTGTTTCAATATGTCTGTTGTTTGAATCAATTTAATGAATTGACCACGATTCTGTTTGCAATTCTGTCTGTTTGTAACTCACTGGCTCTCTAATCAATGAAGTTATTATATTGAGTGGAATTTCGTATAATGTTAGACTGGATTTAAGTGAAATCTACCTCTCTGAAGGAAGGAAGAGGATAAGCATTATCACATACTCAGTGTGGATCAGAAACTAGAGTGACTATCTGTCAGCGGGAACAAGGATTATTGGAAGTATCTGTCAGTGTAGGATTGCATTGAGTGTGGGTCACTAACCAGAGTGGAATATCTGACAGTGCGAACAAGTATTACTGGAAGTATCTGTCAGTGTAGAATTGTACTGAGTGTGCGTCTCTCAACAGTGGAATATCTGATCCAATTATCTATCTGTTACTGGGACTATCTGTCCGTGTGGAATTGTATTGTGTGTGGGTCAGTAACTGGACTGACATTAGTTGGTTCTATTTTGAAATGATGTATTTTATTGGTGAGCGGTCGCTCCATTCTGTGGAGTTCTCTCTGTGTGTTTTAACTTTGGAATAGGTTGAATACAGGAAGAGTTTGGCTGTGTTTTGAAGATGTTTGATATTTATTGTATTAAGTGAAATATACCTCTCTCTGTTTTCTGTGGATCTACTCCAACAGGAACAGATATCACCTCCACTCTAATATTTCATAAAACCCACAACAGCCCAGTATTCCAATAGGTTTTGTGATATTTTCTCATTTCTATTGATTCTGAAATGAACTCACATGTTTGATCAGTTTTTATGGGTGTGTTTAAACTGTGTTTCTACTTCACACGATTTGTGAATCTATTCACCTGAACCCAGAAACCCCTCCAGTCCATCCACACACTTGTTTTCCAAGGAGTGATTCTGATTGTTGTTCTGATCAAAATGCAGCAGCGGACACTGATCTGTCGGAACATTAATTTCCCATTGAAATTCCCTCTTTGCAAATTCATAATTATTGATGAATGTGTGAATGTAATTAGTTGTATTCTCAGTGCCGGCCCTAGTGTTGCTGGCGCCCCGGGCAAGCTGAACTTCGGCGCCCTTACAAGTATAATTTTTTTAAATTTTCACAAGGAGAAAAACTGAAAATGTAGAATAAAGAGTTTATTACAATATTACAAAATCGAGGCATTCAAATCTGCACAGAATCTGAACAAACTGAGAAGCATACTATATTCCGTAAGTTCACGATGATAAAAACTGTAGCTGTAACGAATTTGCTCCTAATAAAAAGTATGAACAAATGAACAGATAGAACATAGAACATAGAACAGTACAGCACAGAACAGGCCCTTCGGCCCGCGATGTTGTGCCGAGCAATGATCACCCCACTCAAACCCACGCATCCACCCCATACCCGTAACCCAACAACCCCCCCCCCCCCCCCCAACCTTACCTTTTAGGACACTACGGGCAATTTAGCATGGCCAATCCACCTAACCCTCACATCTTTGGACTGTGGGAGGAAACCGGAGAACCGGGAGGAAACCCACGCACACACGGGGAGGACGTGCAGACTCCGCACAGACAGTGACGCTGGAAAACATTTATTATCCTACCTAAAACATTTTTTTTCTAGCCTTTAGATCTGCAAATCTTTTCATGGCACTTTCTATATCTATCTTCTTTACAAGATCATTTTCTATTGACAAAATTGCCAAAGAATTTAATCTGTCTTGAGTCATGGACGACCGTAAGTATGTCTTTGTAAGCTTCAGTTTACTAAAGCTTCTCTCTCCGGTGGCCACAGTAATAGGTATTGTAAGCATTATTCTTAATGCAACCCACAGATTTGGCATGACAGCCTGTAACTTATTAATGTTTATGAACCTAACGGCTTCTATTGGAAGCTTTACATCTTCAGGAAATAATTCTTTTGCAATATCCAGTTCAGTCAAGAGATCACATCCATTAATATCACTATTTTCTTGGTACTTTAACTTATCCTCCAAACCTTGACATGCTACTTTGAGTTTACTTTTATCTGGCAGATCTTTTAGGTTATTTAAAAATCCCCATGTGTTATTGAAACTTTGTAACTGTTCAAATCTCTCTGATAAATAATTAATAGCTCTGTCGAGTATTACATTGAACACATGATTATGAAATCTTTTTTCTGGGTCACCTGCATTTGGAACCTCGTCAATGCACTCATATTCAAACAGCTTCCTTTTTCTGCTTATTCTTTTACTTCTGAAAATGGGCTCTACATCTAATTCTGTAGCTAATTCTTTTACTGACTCTAGTGCTTTTTCATATCCATTTGCACGATAATCAATTAAGTAATCATTGACATTATTCATTAATGAAACTGCGGTAGACATTTCCACAGAGGTGTTCTGCATAGTTTTACTGACAACATTTACTCTGCCTAAGACATCATACCAGACATACAGCATCACTAGAAAACTGTAATCTTCTATTTGTGTTACAAGAGTCTCTGCTTCATGTCGCATTGCAGGATCAGAAGCAGGCATTTCTGAAAGTTCATAAAGAGCTTCTCGGATTCCTATAATTTCATATTTAATGGCTTTGACACATTCTAATCTGCACTCCCATCTAGTCTCGCATAAAGGTTTTGCAGTGAGGCATTTAACATGTTTTTTCAGTGCATGCCATCGGCAAGGAGAGGCAGAAAACAAAATATATATGCGCTGGACAGTACCAAAAAATGAAGTGGATTCCCGGCAACTTGTTGCCCTGTCACCAACCACTAAGTTTAGGCTATGACATCCACATGGCATATAAAACGCCTGTGGATTCTCTTTCATGATCCGTGCCTGAACCCCTTTATTCTTTCCTTTCATATTTGAACCATTATCATAGCCCTGACCTCTGCAGTTATGTAAGTCTAGCTCGCTCGCTCTCAGAAAATCAAGTATACTTTCATATAATCCTTTGCCTGTAGTATCTATAACTGGTTTATAGTTAACAAAATGTTCCTTTATTGAAATGTCTTCTACATCTAAAAATCGTATTGTAAATGAAAGCTGCTCCACATGACTTATATCTGGCGTACAGTCTAAGATAAGACTAAAATATTTGGCTTCTTTAGCTCGGTTTAATATATTTTCCTGAACAGCATTTCCCAACAAATTGATTATTTCATTCTGAACATTTTTTCCGCAATAGTGAATGTGAGTTTCTTTAGACACAACCCGACGTAAATGTTCACTCATTGTCAGATCATATTTTCCAAGTAGCTCAACAAGACCTAAAAAATTCCCATTGTGCGATGTAAATAATGTGTCTGAAGTTCCTCTGAAAGCCAAATTATGTTCAGCTAAATACAGAGTGATGCTCATTAAACGTTCCAAAACTTTACACCAATGCTCTCGTTCTTTTCCCACTCGTGACTGCATCCCCTTATCAATAGATTTATTAGTCTGCAATCGCAGTGATGTTTCAAACCACTTCTTAAGACATTCCAGATGATGTACAGCATTTTCATGTGACTGCAAATATTCATGAACATGCTTCCAGTCATTAATTCCAGATTTTCCTAACAATGACTTATTTGAGAAGCCAAAAATTTTGCAACAAAAGCAATACATTTTATTGGTGCTCTCTGAATAAATAAGCCACCTTCTAAGAAAATTCTCACCATTGTTTATTTTCCTATACATCATTGTCACAGAGAAACTACGTTTATTTGCATCTTTTGGAAAATTGTACTGTTTATTAATAGGATGCGGCCCATTCATAATGATGTGATCACTTTCAGCCATTGATAATTCATCTGGCCAGTGTGCTGGATCATTGTAGCTGATATTTATTTTGGGGGAGTTTTCAAATTTACTTTCAACATTCTCAGTATTACCTGCTGTGACATTATTACCTAAGTCGTCAACAGCATTACAATTGTGATCTTGATGTTTTAATTCATGCATGCAATTGTTCGTTCCTTCAGAAAGTACAGTATCTTCAGTTGGTTTGACTTCACAATCATTAGATGTCAAATCTGGAGAGATAGATGTAGCTGACGAAGTTGAGCCTGCATTGTCCCCACTGTTAGACTTAGGACTGAAAAAACTTGATAGCTTTGGGTGTTTCCTGGCTGCTTCTTCTTGTTGAAGACGTCTTTTTCTGTTTTCATAGCCGGATAATTTTTTTGGAGGCATTTGCTATCTAGGAAAATAATAAAACAAATCTAAAATGGAATATAATATATATGTATAGTATATACACATATATATATATATATATTGTTGGTGAGTGTAAGATACTGGTCTTTTTGTTCCAGTCTGATGAGGAACTGTTCAGAATAAATCTGTTTACCACCAGTGTGGGTTTTCTTCATATAATGCTCTTCACGTTATTGTGATTTGTCCGTGTGTCAATGTCATTGCGTCAACATCAGGGGCAGCACGGTAGCCTTGTGGATAGCACAATCGCTTCATAGCTCCAGGGTCCCAGGTTCGATTCCGGCTTGGGTCACTGTCTGTGCGGAGTCTGCACATCCTCCCCGTGTGTGCGTGGGTTTCCTCCGGGTGCTCCGGTTTCCTCCCACAGTCCAAAGATGTGCGGGTTAGGTGGATTGGCCATGATAAATTGCCCTTAGTATCCAAAATTGCCCTTAGTGTTGGGTGGGGTTACTGGGTAATGGGGATAGGGTGGAGGTGTTGACCTTGGATAGGGGGTAGGGTGCTCTTTCCAAGAGCCGGTGCAAACTTGATGGGCCGAATGGCCTCCTTCTGCACTGTAAATTCGATGTAAGTCTATGTAAATCAGATTCAGATAATATAAAATATAGTCAGGGTCAGTCAGTTGCTTAAATGTATTGTAACTGATGAAGTGTTGTTTAAAAAAACACACACACGAGGCAGACTTTGCCGCCGTAAATAGCATTTGGAGGGAGTTTCTGGGTACTCCTTGCCAAGTTAACCTTATCTGTTAAGTTTATTTGCAAGGCTGAATTTTGAAACCTAAGCGTCGATGCTTATTGCGTGATTCAGAGTTCGCCCAGACACACTAGGTGTTCAAAATTCATCAGTTACAATACACTACAGTCAGTTGCTTAAGTGTATTGTAACTGATGAATTTTGAACACCTAGTGTGTCTGGGCGAACTCTGAATCACGCAATAAGCATCGACGCTTAGGTTTCAAAATTCAGCCAGAAACAAGAAACTCCCTCCAAATGCTATTTACGGCGGCAAAATCTGCCTTGTGTGTGTGTTTTTTTAAACAACACTTCGAAAGAGCACCAGAAGTATAATGAAATTTCGGGAAGCTAATTAGACCCAGTTAATCGACAATACATGACTGTCGCTGACCTAAGGTGCGCATTCCAATTTCCACCAAGAGGGCTAAATAGGCATAGCAGCTCAGAAACTGCAGCGCTCCGAGGAGGAAAAATTCCGAGCCAGTCTCAGAGTCTGAGGCATTATTCTCCTAAAGTTTGCTTTCAGCCCACTTGTGGCTGTTCAGCTTATTGTAGCCCAAACTAAGATTGTGAGGGTTTAACTCACAGTTTGTTTAGTCTCTCGCTCTCTGACTCTCTCTCTCTCATTCCTTCGTCTGGTTCATTTTCTCTCCTTCAAACAAGTTAGTTTTTTTTTTGTCTCGTGATGGGATTTTGTCTCGTGATGGGATTGGCGCCCCCGAGCACATGGCGCCCCGGGCGACTGCCCGAGTTGCCGGTACCTTAAGCCGGCCCTGTGTATTCTTCCTCTGTATTCACTATCACTCTCAATTTGATTGTGTCTGTAAATTGTATAATTAGCATTCTGATCCCGATTCCATACTGTTAATGGGAATGGTGAATGTGACTGATCCCAGTGCTGATCGTTGTGGAACACCACATCCCACCTTCCACCAATCAGCCTAAATCCCTTTAACTCCTCTCCCTGTTTTGGGTGTGTGTGTCGCCAGCATGTGTCCATTCTGCTGCTGCGTCCCCTAACTCCACTGGCTATAAGATTACTCATCAGTCTGTTATGTCGTATCTTACTGACGGCCTTTAGAAACTCAAATTCTTTAACATCACTCATGCGACTTAGATCTATTACTTCCGATAGTTATATCAATAATTGGATGAAATGTGTCAGGAATGACGTTGACTTTGGAATATGTGTCGACTATTTCGTAAAGTCTGTGTTGCTGGATTTCTTTTACTCAGACTTCTAATTCCATTTTTCCAACTGTTGACATTCCGACTGGAAGATTTTATTATATTCTGTTCTAAATTCAAGAATAACAGAGACCGACTTCTGCTTTTAAATTCTTTGATAATTGTTCTGATGGTGACCAGTGAGTAGATAATATTGTCTCTGCTGTTTCTCACTGTCTATTTTATGAACATTTGGTGCTGAAATCCATCCGCCTCCAGTAATCTCCCTCGACCTGGACCCACCCTCTGGCCTCTCAGCTCTTGATCTTTTCACTGAGATCTGCCAGTGCGATATCGACCGTCTCAATGTCTCTGTGCCTCTCACCAACTTATCCTGACTCACTCTAAAGTTGCACCAATCCTCTCTCTAATATCCAACCCTGACCTGGTGATTTGAGCTGCTCACAAGGATGATGCGATTATTGTCTGGTGTACTGCCTTCTTCCTCACAGAGACTGACCGTCAACTCTCAGACCCACCCTGCTACCTCTCTGTGGACCAGCAGCACACCATCAAACATCATGCTATTGTTTCCAGGACTGCCACTGACCTCATTGGCTCTGGATACCCTCTGTCCACAGGACAAACATCATAGTTCCACAACCCCACACATCCTGCATCAACCCGCTTCTACCTCCTTCCCAAAATCCACAAACAGGAAAGTCCCAGAAGACCCATTATTTCGGCCTGTTCCTGCCCCAGCAAGATCATGTCTTCCTATCTTAATTCCATCCGCTTTACCCTGTTCTGCCCCTTCCCAAAGATATTGGTGGCACAGTATTACAGTGCTTTGCACTGCTGCCTCACAGCATTTCGGTTCCCAGATCAATTCCTACCTTTGGACACTGTCTGTGTAGAAACTTTCTCTGTGTCTGCGTGGGTTTCCTCCCACAGTCCAAAGATGTACAGGTTCGGTGAATTTACCAAGATAAATTGTTTTTAGTTTCCAAACAATTTAGGTGGGGTCACTGGGTTATGGGGATGGGATGGTCTTCACTGGTGTTTTCTTTCCAAGTGCCGGTGCTGACTCGATGGGCTGAATGGCCTCCATTTGCACTATACATTCTATGTTTCTATTCCTCCCATGATTATGAAGTGGGAATGTTCTGCGTTTGTTTTATTTTTTTCCATTGATCGTGGAATGTTCAAATAAACCAGGAGTGGTGTCCAACTCCATCAGAAACGCAGTCCAGGGAACGGTCCAATCCGGGGTGAGGTCCAATAATTGAGCAGGGATGACAATCTCTGGTATGTTTGTGTCTGGTTTGGGAAACCTGGCCGGCCTGAGTCAATCCTGTGAATCAGACGAAATGAGAAATGTAACCTCTCCCAAAGGTATGAGTTATAAAAACTTTCCTCCCACTGCCATCAAGCTGACAGGGCCGCAATTCAGACTTCCCCCCCCCCCCCATTCCCCATCTTTAACACTGGAGTTACATTTTCTACTTCCCTCTCTGCAATGTTAATCTCTGTGCCCACTCCTCTCCCAACACCCCCACCCACCCACTGTCCATTATACTGATGCTGAGATTATGTTAAGACAGGGAAATTGATTATCCAGTAATTTCACGCGTCTCTCCTTTCTCTCTCTGACAGTTAATTTACTGGGAATTGTGATTCTGTGTCGGGGGAAGTGTGGCCTCTCTACCTGCACCACTCGCTACCTGGTGGCCATGGCAATGGCGGATCTGCTGTATATAATCACTAAACCCATACTCAGCATGATCAATTATTATTATTTCCCGCTGAGTTTCCTGGACCTCACCCCCGTGTGCAGTGTTCATTCTGTCCTGCAGACTGCATCCAGGGACTGTTCTGTCTGGTTCACCCTCACTTTCTCCTTTGACCGATTTGTTGCCATTCGCTGCCAGAAACTGAAAACTAAATATTGCACCGGAAAAACTGCAGCTGTGGTTCTGTCAACAAGCGGCATCCTGATCTGTCTGAAAAACATCCCCCTGTACTTTACACAAGAACCTGTGAGGATAATCGACAATGTCCAGTGGTACTGTCAGGCAAAGGACAGCTATTGGACTGACCCAGGATGGGTTGGATATAACTGGCTTGATCAGGTTTTAACGCCATTGATCCCGTTCTTCTCAATCCTGTTGACCAACGCTCTGACAGTCAGACACATTTTACTCACCAGTCGGGTCCGGAAGACACTGAGGGCTCAGAGTCAGGGAGACAATCGCACAGACCCAGAGATGGAGAGCAGAAGAAAGTCAATGATTTTACTCTTCAGCATCTCCGGAACTTTCATTATCCTCTGGACTGTGTACGTTATTAAATATTTCTATCTGGATGTGAGAGGAATATATTACCTCACCATTCCTCAATATGATTTCCAACAAGTCGGATTCATGCTGCTGGATGTAAATTGCTGCACAAACACGTTTATTTATGTGGTGACACAGTCCAGGTTCAGGGAGCAGATCAAGATCGCGGTGAAATATCCGGTTACATCAATTATTAAATTAATGTGTAAATCATAGAACAGAGAACATTACAGCGCAGTACGGGCCCTTCGGCCCTCGATGTTGCACCGACCCATGAAACAATCAGAAGACTATCTGACCTACACTATTCTATTTTCATCCATATGTCTATCCAGAGACCACTTAAATGCCCTTAAATTTGGCGAGTGTACTACTTTTGCAGGCAGGGCTTTCCACACCCCTACTACTCACTGAGTAAAGAAACTGCCTCTGACATCTGTCCTATATCTACTACCCCTCAATTTAAAGCTATGTCCCCTCGTATTGGTCATCACCATCCGAGGAAAAAACTCTCATTGTCCACCCAATCTGATCCTCTGACTATCGTATATGTCTCTATTAAGTCACCTCTCAGACTTCTCTCTAACGAAAACAACCCCAAGTCCCTGAGCCTTTCCTCGTAAGACCTTCCCTCCATACCAGGCCACATCCTAGTAAATCTCCTCTGAACCCTTTCCAAAGCTTCCACATCCTTCCGATAATGTGGTGACCAGAACTGCACGCAGTACTCCAGGTGCGACCGCACCAGAGTTATGTACAGCTGCAGCATGAACTCGTGGCTCCAAAACTCAATACCCCTACTGATAAAGGCTAGCACACCATATGCCTTCTGAACAGCCGTATTAACCTGGGTGGCAACTTTCAGGAATGTATGTACCTGGATGCCGAGATCTCCCTGTTCATCTACACTACCAAGAATCTTGCCATTAGTCCAGTACTCTACATTCCTGTTACTTCTTACAAAGTGAAGCACCTCACACTTTTCCGCATTAAACGCCATCTGCCACCTCTGAGTCCAGCTCTGCAGCTTATCTATGTCCCTCTGTAACCTATAACATCCTTCAGCACTATCCACAACTCCACCGACCTTCGTGTCATCGGCAAATTTACGAACCCATACTTCTTCAAACTCTTCCAGGTCATTTATAAAAATGACAAACAGTAGTTGCCCTAAAACAGATCCTTGCGGTACACCACTAGTAACTGAACTCCAGGATGAACATTTGCCATCAACCACCACCATCAGTCTTCTTTCACCTAGCCAATTACTGATCCAAACCGCTAAATCATCGTCAATCACATACTTCTTTATTTTCTGCAGCAGCCTACCGTGGGGTTACGTTATCAAAAGCCTTACTGAAATCCATATACAAATAACAAAGAACAAATAAAATTACAGCACTGTAACAGCCCCTTCGGCCCTCCCAGCTCGCGCCGATCCAGAGCCTTTATCTAAACATGTCTCCTATTTTCCATGGTCTACTTCCCTCTGTTCCCGCCCATTCATATACATGTCCAGATGCTTCTTAAATGATGCTATCGTGCCCGACTCTTCCACCTCCGCTGATAAAGTGTTCCAGGCACCCACCACCCTCTACGTAAAAACTTTCCACGCACATATCCCTTAAACTTCCCCCCTCTCACCTTGAAATCGTGACCCCTTATAACTGACACCCCACTCTTGGGAAAAGCTTGTTGCTATCCACCCTGCCCATACCTCTCATAATTTTGTGGACCTCAATCAGGTCCCCACTCAACCTCCATTTTGTAACGAAAACAATCCTAATCTACTCAACCGTTCTTCATAGCTAGCACCCTCCATACCAGGCAACATCCTGGTGAACCTCCTCTGCACCCTCTCAAAGGCATTCACATCCTTCTGGTAATGTGGCGACCAGAACTGCAGGCAGTATTCCAAATGTGGCCGAACCAAAGTCCTATACAACAGTAACATGACCTGCCAACTCGTGTACTCAATACCCGTTCCGATGAAGGCAAGCATGCTGTATGCCTTCTTGTCCACTCCATCAACCTGCGTTGCGACCATCAGGGTACAATGAACCTGAACTCCCAGATCTCTCTGCACATCAATTTTCCCCAAGACCCTTCCATTGACCATATAGTCATCTCTTGAATTTGATCTTCCAAAATGCATCACCTCGCATTTCCGTGGATTGAACTCCATCTGCCGTTTCTCTGCCCAACTCTCCAATCTATCTATATTTTGTTGTATTATCTGACAGTCCTCCTCGCTATCTGCACCTCCACCAATCTTAGTATCATCTGCAAACTTGCTAATCAGACCACCTATACCTTCCTCCAGGTCATTTATGTAGATCACAAACAACAGTGGTCCGAGCACAGATTCCTTGTGGAACACCACTAATCACCCTTCTCCATTTTGAAACACTCCCTCCCAACACTACTCTCTGTCTCCAGTTGCCCAACCAGTTCTTTATCCATCTAGCTAGTACACCCTGAACCCCATACGACTTCACTTTTTCCATCAACCTGTCATGGGAAACCTTATAAAACGCCTTACTAAAGTCCATGTATACGACATCTACAGCCCTTCCCTCATCAATTAACTTTGTCACTTCCTCAAAGAATTCTATTAGGTTTGTAAGACATGACCTTCCCTGCACAAAACCATGCTGCCTATCACGGATAAGTCTATTTTCTTCCAGATGTGAATAGATCCTATCTCTCAGTATTTTCTCCAACAGTTTGCCTACCACTGACGTCAAGCTCACATGTCTATACTTCCCTGGATTATCCCTTCTACTCTTCTGAAACAAAGGGACAACATTAGCAATTCTCCAGTCCTCCGGGACTTCACCCGTGCTCAAGGATGCTGCAAAGATATCTGTTAAGGCCCCAGCTATTTCGACCCTCGCTTCCCTCAGGAACCTGGGATCGATCCCATCCGGTCCTGGGGACTTGTTCACCATAATGTCTTTTAGAATAACCAGAACTTCCCCCTTCCGTATGCCAACTTGACCGAGAGTATTTCAACATCCATCCCTAGTCTCAACATCCGTCTTGTCCCTCTCCTTTGTGAATACCGATGCAAAGTACTCATTAAGATTCTTTCCCATTTCCTCTGAGTCCACGCATAAATTCCCTCTTTTGTTTTTAAGTGGGCCAATGCTTTCTCTAGTTACCCTCTTGCTCCTTACATACGAATAAAATGGGTTGGGGTTTTCCTTAACCCTGTTAGCCAAAGATATTTCATGACCCCTTTTAATCCTCTTTATTGCGTGCTTGAGATTCGTCCTACTTTCCCGATATTCCTCCAAAGCTTTATCAGTTTTGAGTTGCTTCGATCCTTCCTTTTTCATCTTAGCTAGTCTCACAATTTCACCCGACATCCATGGTTCCCTAATCTTGCCATTTATATATTTCATTTTTACAGGAACATGTCTGTCCTGCACTCTAATCAACCTTTCCTTAAAAGACTTCCACATAGGGCAGCACGGTGGCCTAGTGGTTAGCACAACCGCCTCACGGTGCTGAGGTCCCAGGTTCGATCCCGGCTCTGGGTCACTGTCCTTGTGGAGTTTGCACGTTCTCCCCGTGTCTGCGTGGGTTTCACCCCCACAACCCAAAAATGTGCAGAGTAGGTGGATTGGCCACGCTAAATTGCCCCTTAATTGGAAAAAATAATTGGCTAATCTATATTTAAAAAAAAGACTTCCACATTTCAAATGTGGATTTACACTTAAACAGCTGCTCCCAATCCGCATTCCTTAGCTCCTGCCGAATTTTGTTATACTCTGCATTTCCCAATTTAGTACTCTTCTTTTCGAACCCCTCTTGTCCTTGTCCATGAGAGTTCTAAAACTTACGGAATTGTGATCGCTATTCCCAAAGTAATCACTGACTGAAACATCAACCAACTGGCCGGGATCATTCCCCAATGCCAGGTCCAGTATGGCCCCTTCCCGAGTTGGACTATTTACATACTGCTGTAAAAAACTGTCCTGGATGCTCCTTTCAAACTCTGCTCCATCTACGCCTCCAACACTACACAAATCCCATTCAATGTTGGGGAAGTTAAAATCTCTCATCACAACCACCCTATTGCTCCTACATTTTCTATAATATGTCTGCATATTTGTACCTCTAAGTCATGCTCGCTTTTGGGAGGCCTGTACTAAAGTCCCAACAATGTTACTGCACCCTTCATATTTCTCAGCTCCACCCTCAGTGGTCGAATCCTCCATCATGCCGTCCTTAATCACAGCTGTGATATCATCTCTGACGAGTAATGCAACTCCTCCACCCCTTCTACCTCCCTCTCTATCACCCCTGAAGCATCTATACCTTCACAAAACCGTGTTGAGTATCGCTAATCAACTTGTTCTTTTCAAGATGATTATAAACCCTATCTCTTATAACCTTTTCCAGCATTTTATCCACAACCGAAGTAAGGCTCACAGGTCTATAATTACCAGGGCTGTCTCTACTCCACTTCTTGAACAAGCGGACTACAGTTGCTATTCTCCAGTCTTCTGGCACTATTCCTGTCGACAAAGACGACATAAAGATCAAGGACAAAACCCCTGCAATCTCCTCCCTGGTTCCCAGAGAATGCTAGGATAAATCCCATCTGGCCCAGGGGACTTATATATTTTTACACTTTCCAGAATTGCTAACACCTCCTCCGTGTGAACCTCAATTCCATCTAGCCTGGTAGACTATGCCTGAGTATTCTCCTCGGCAACATTGTCTTTCTCCAGTGTAAACATTGAAGAAAAATATTAATTTAATGCTTCCCCTAGCGCCTCTGATTCCACACACAACTTTCCACTACTATCCTTGATTGGCACTAATCTTACTCTAGCCATTCTTTTGTTCCTGATATACCTGTAGAAAGCCTTAGGGTTTTCCTTGATCCTATCCGCCAACGACTTTCCATGTCCTCTCGCTCTGCTTAACTCTCCCTTTAGGTCCTTCCTGGCTCTTGTAACTCTCAAGTGCCCTAACTGAGCCTTCATGTCTCATCCTAACATAAGCCTTCTTCTTCCTCTTGACAAGTGCTTCAACTTCATTAGTAAACCTCTGACAGCCTCTCAGCCAATCATCAGCTCCAGCCGCTGACTATCAGCCTCTCAGCCAATCAGCAGCTCCAGCCGCTGACACAGCCTCTCAGCCAATCAGCAGCCCCAGCCGCTGACTGACAGCCTCTCAGCCGATCAGCTGTGAGATTTGAGCACTGGCAGTGCAGGCTGTGGGGGGAGCACAGGCAGTGCTGGCTGTGGGGGGGCTGGCAGTGCTGGCTGTAGGGGTGCACTGGCAGTGCTATCTGTGCGGGGGGCAATGGGTGCTGGCAGTGGGGGGAACACTGGCAGTGCAGACTATGTGGTGAGCATTGGCATTGATAGCTGTGGGGGGAGCACTGGCAGTGTTGGCTGTGGGGGGACACCTGGTCCTTACGGGACAGTCCGGCAACCTCACTATCAGCCGACTGGCCCTTCGCTGCTCTCCCTCTCTGCCAACTATATCCTTTCTTAGTTAGGGAGACAGAAACTGTCCACAGTACTCCAGGTGATGTCTCACCAAGGACTTGTAAGTAAGACATCTCCACTTCTCAACTCAAATCCCTCTGGCAATTAAGGCCAACATATCATTGGCCTTCTGAACTGCTGGCTGCACCGTCCCCTCTCTACTTTCAGTGACTGGTGTACAAGGACACCCAGATCCGTCTGTCCCTCCACATATCCCAACATCTCACTGTATAAATACCACTCTGTCCTTCAGTTTATTTTACAACTACGTGTACAACTGACATAAATGTCTCAGTGTGGGTGGAACGGGGCACAGTGGTTAGCACAGCTGCCTACGGCACTGAGTGCACAAGGGCCGATCCGGGAACTAACCTAAAATGACCGCTGTGTACTGTCATAAAATGGCCGCAGTGAACTGACATAAAATGGACGACGTGAACGGACCTAAAATGGACGACGTGAACTGACATAGAACATAGAACAGTACAGCACAGAACAGGCCCTTCGGCCCTCGATGTTGGGCCGAACAACAATCACCCTACCCAAACCCATGCATTCTCACCACACCCGGAACCCAACAACACCCCCCTCAACTTTACCCTCCAGGTCACTACGGGAAATTTAGCATGGCCAATCCACCTAACCCGCACATCTTTGGAATGTGGGAGGAAACCGGAGCACCCGGAGGAAACCCACGCACACACGGGGAGGACGTGCAGACTCCACACAGACAGGGACCCAGCCGGGAATCGAACCTGGGACCCTGGAGCTGTGAAGCATTTATGCTAACCACTATGCTACCGTGCTGCCCCCGAACATAAAATGGCCGCAGTGAACTGACATAAAATGGCTGCCATGAACAGTCATAAAACGGCCACTTTGAACTGTCATAAAATGGCTGCCATGAACTGTCATAAAATGGCCACCGTGAACTGACGTAAAATGGCTGCTATGAACTGTCATAAAATGGCTGCCGTGAACTGACATAAAATGGCCGACGTGAACTGATGTAAAATGGCCGCCGTGAACTGACATAAAATGGTGTTGTGGCCAATTATACTGTATTCTAATTCACACTGAATTGCATTGCATTGTATTATGTCCTTGTGAACTCTGTATGTGAACTGTTGCGCGGCTCTGCCCATAGTGGGACAGGAATGGTTGTTGCAGGTTCCGGGGTTTAGGTGTTTTAGTAAGCTCAGAGAACGGGGCAAAAGTGGGGGAGGTGAGGCGCTGCTAGTCAAGGACAGTATTACGGTGGTGGAAACGATGCCAGAAGGGGACTGTTCTTCCGAGCTCGTATGGGCTGAGATTAGAAACAGGAAAGGAGAGGTCACCCTGTTGGGAGTTTTCTATCGGCCACCTAATGGTTCTAGGGATGTAGAGGAAAGGATGGCGAAGATGATTCTGCAAAAGAGCGAAAGTAACAGGGTAGTTGTTATGTGAGATTTTAACTTTCCAAATATTGAATGGAAAATATACAGTTCGAGTACATTAGATGGGTCGTTCTTTGTACAATGTGTGCAGGAGGGTTTCCTGACACAATATGTTGACAGGCCAACAAGAGGCGAGGCCACATTGGATTTGATTTTGGGTAATGAAACAGGCCAGGTGTTAGATCTGGACGTAGGTGAGCACTTTGGAGACAGTGACCACAATTCGGTGACCTTTACGTTAGTGATGGAAAGGGATAAGTATACCCAGCAGGGCAAGAGTTATAGCTGGGGGAAGGGCAATTATGATGCCATTAGACATGACTTAGGATGTGTAGGTTGGAGAAGTAGGCTGCAAGGGTTGGACACACTGGATATGTGGAGCTTGTTCAAGGAACAGCTATTGCGTGTTCTTTATAAGTATGTACAGGGCAGCATGGTGGCCTAGTGGTTAGCACAACCGCCTCACGGTGCTGAGGTCCCAGGTTCCACCCCGGCTCTGGGTCACTGTCCGTGTGAAGTTTGCACATTCTCCCCTTGTCTGCATGGGTTTCACCCCCACAACCCAAAAATGTGCGGAGTAGGTGGATTGGCCTCGCTAAATTGCCCCTTAATTGGAAAAAATAATTGGCTAATTCTGAATTTATTAAAAAAATAAATAAATAAGTACGTACCAGTCAGGCGGGGAGGAAGGGGTAGAGCGAGGGAACCGTAGTTTATCAAAGGAGTGGAATCTCTTGTTAAGAGAAAGTAGGAGGCCTATGTGAAGATGAGGCGTGAAGTTTCAGTTGGGGCGCTTGATAGTTACAAGGAAGCGAGGAAGGATCTAAAGAGAGAGCTAAGACGAGCAAGGAGGGGACATGAGAAGTCTTTGGCAGGTAGGATCAAGGAAAACCGAAAAACTTTCTATAGTCATGTCAGGAATAAAAGAATGACTAGGCTAAGTGTAGGGCCAGTCAAAGACAGTGGTGGGAAGTTGTGTGTGGAGGCTGAGGAGATAAGCGAGATACTAAATGAATACTTTTCGTCAGTTTTCACTCAGGAAAAAGATAATGTTGTGGAGGAGAATGCTGAGACCCAGGCTATTAGAATAGATGACATTGAGGTGCGTAGGGAAGAGGTGTTGGCAATTCTGGACAAGGTGAAAATAGATAAGTCCCCGGGGCCTGATGGGATTTATCCTAGGATTCTCTGGGAAGTCAGGGAAGAGATTGCAGAGCCTTTGGCTTTAATTTTTATGTCATCAGTGGCTACAGGAATAGTGTCAGAGGACTGGAGGATAGCAAATGTGGTCCCTTTGTTCAAGAAGGGGAGTAGAGATAACCATGGTAACTATAGGCCGGTGAGTCTCACGTCTGTTGTGAGTAGAGTCTTCGAGAGGCTTATAAGAGTTACGATTTATAATTATATAGATAGGAATAATATGATTAGGGATAGTCAGCATGGTTTTGTGAAGGGTAGGTCATGCCTCACAAACATTATCGAGTTCTTTGAGAAGGTGACTGAACAGGTAGACAAGGGTAGAGCAGTTGATGTGGTGTATATGGATTTCAGTAAAGCGTTTGATAAGGTTCCCCACGGTCGGCTATTGCAGAGAATATGGAGGCTGGGAATTGACTGTGATTTAGAGATGTAGATCAGAAATTGGCTAGTTCAAAGAAGACAGAGTGTGGTGGTTGATGGCAAATCATCAGAATGGAGTTCAGTTACGAGTGGCGTAGCACAAGGATCAGAATGGAGTTCAGTTATGAGTGGCGTACCACAAGGATGTGTTCTGGGGCCGTTGCTGTTTGTCATTTTTATAAATGACCTAGAGGAGGGCACAGAAGGTTGGGTGAGTAAATTTGCAGAAGACACTAAAGTTGGTGGAGTTGTAGACAGTGTGGAAGGATGTTGCAGGTTATAGAGGGACATAGATAAGCTGCAGAGCTGGGCTGAGAGGTGGCAAGTGGAGTTTAATGTAGAGAAGTTCGAGGTGATTCACTTTGGAAAGGATAACAGGAATGCGGACTATTTGGCAAATGGTAAATTTCTTGGTAGTGTGGATGAGCAGAGGGATCTCGGTGTCCATGTACATAGATCCCTGAAAGTTGCTACCCAGGTTGACAGGGTTGTGAAGAAGGCTATGGTGTGTTGGCCTTTATTGGTAGAGGGATTGAGATCCGGAGCCATGAGGTAATGTTGCAGCTGTACAAAACTCTGGTACGGCCGGATTTGGAGTATTGCGTACAGTTCTGGTCGTGTCATTTAGAGGAAGGACATGGAAGCTTTGGAACGGGTGCAGAGGATATTTACCAGGATGTTGCCTCGTATGGAGGGAAAGTCTTATGATGAAAGACTGATGGAGTTGAGGTTATTTTCGTTGGAGAGAAGAAGGTTAAGAGGTGACTTAATAGACGCATACAAAATGATCAGAGGGTTAGATAGGGCGGACAGTGAGAGTCTTCTCCCGCAGATGGAGTTGGCTAGCACGAGTGGACATAGCCTTAAATTGAGGGGTAATAGATATAGGACAGAGGTCAGAGGTGGGTTTTTTACGCAGTGTGGTGAGGCCGTGGAATGCCCTACCTGCAACAGTAGTGAACTCGCCAACATTGAGGGCATTTAAAAGTTTATTGGATAAGCATATGGATGATAATGGCATAGTGTAGGTTTGATGGACTTTAGTTTTTGACTTCCCATATCGGTGCAACATCGTGGGCCGAAGGGCCTGTACTGCGCTGTATCGTTCTATGTTCTATGTTCTCTGTTCTAGGATGAGCTGGTACAGGGCTCCACCCTTGGCTCCGCCCATGGCCCCACCCACTACCGGAAGTATATTGTGCTGCAGCCGTGAGCCCTGCTCTCAGTTCCTCTGGTCGAATGCAGGCTCAGTTGCAAGACTATTAAAACCACAGTTTACTTCCAATTGTGTGTCTAGTGAATTGATGGTCATGACAATTTTATAGTCTGAGAAAAATTGAAGAAAACTAATATGTAATCAGCCCTCAAACCTGATCGACTAGAACTTGACACACAGGCTGCAGCGGTGAAGGAAATCTTCCTACACTGGCTTCGATGTTTCAAGGCCTTCCTGGCTGAATCATGCTCCTCCGAGACGACAAAGGAGCAGAAATTCAGCCTACTACACGCACGGGTGAGCCATCATATCTCTACGCAACTCAATTGTACCAGCTCATAAGCGGAGGCCCTTGCTGTGCTCGACCGACTGTACGTGCGGCTGATTAACAAAGTCTACACACGGCACATTTTCACGACGCCGCCACCGCACTGCAGAGTCGCTAGAAGACTTTCTGCGCGATTTAAAAGCCCTTACTCGGGACTGCAGCTTTCAGGCTGTAGCAGCCTCCTAACATATTGAACTCGCTGCACGTGATGTACACGTTCCAGGGCTTAGGTCTAACTATGTGAGCCAGTGATTGCTTGCAAAAGGGGCCCAGAACTAGGAGGACACGGTAGAGTTAGCAACAACTATGGAGGTCGCATTCCACAGTTTGAACTCATTCCCCGCGGACCAAGCAACCCCATCGTGGGCCCCCGACCAGCGACTGCCCCAGGCCTGAGCCGCGCGGCCACCCACCCTCTATGGAGCGCCAGCGTGCCATTTTTGTGGCCAGCCCCAACACCCACGGCAGCACTGCCCAGCCCACAACGCGACATGCAGCAGCTGCGGTCGCAAAGGACATTATGCCTGATTGTGGCTGGCAAAATCAAAACTTTCTAACTCCCCGCAGTCCAGAGCACTCGCCTCCCAAACTTGCAGGCCCGCAGGCCCCGTAATGCTGCAGCCTGTATGCCGGCTCCACCTCCACCCGACATGTGCGAGTCATGGGGGCCGCCATCTTGGCAATCCTCCCCCACGCTGCCGGCCACGTGCGATTCATGGGGCCGCCATCTTGGACGCCGTCTTCCTCCCCGCCCGCCACGTGCGATCTATGGGGCGGCCATCTTGTACGCCATCTTCTTCAACACCCGCCACGTGTGAACAACGGGGGCCGCCATCTTGGCCATCTACCGAACCGAAACTCGACGACTACGATCTCAGTGGACAGTCATCACGGGGCCACCTGCACAGCTGATCGAGCTGCCGACAACTCGTAACTCAACGCAGTCACATTGGACCAGTCACACCCGAAGCTCCTCCAGAGCTCGATGATGTCCATTAAAATCAACGGGTACAGGACACCGTGCCTCTTCGATTCCGGGAGCACCGAGAGCTTCGTACATCCTGACCTGGTAAGGAGCTGTTCGCTCACTATCTTCCCCGCACGGCAAACTATCTCCCTCGCCTCGGGCTCACACTCTGTACACATACAATGATGTACAGTCACGACCCTAACGATTCAGGGTGCCAGCTATTCTAATTTCCAGCTGTACGTACTCCCCGTCATCTGCGCCCCACTCTTACTTGTACCTGACTTCCAATGTAATCTCAAGAGCCTCACACTCAACTTCGGCGGACCTCTACCTCCACTCACTATCTGCAGTCTCGCAACACTAAAATCGACCCCCCCCCTCCACTCTTTGCTAACCTCACTTCGAACTGCAAAGCCGTAGCCACTCGCAGCAGGCGGTACAGCCTGAAGGACAGGGTATTTATCAGATCCGAGGACCAACGGCTCCTACACGAGTGAGTCAGAGAGGCCAGTAACAGCCCCTCGAGAGCTCAGGTGGTTAGTCGTGAAGACCGGGGCAAAATTCTGAATGGTAGTGGACTATAGCCAAAATATTAACCGGTTCACGCACCTCGATGCATACCCACTCCCCAGAATTGCAGACATGTTTAATCAGATCGTCCAGTACTGCATTTTCTCCACGGTGGATCTGAAGTCTGCATACTACCAGCTCCCAATCCGCCCAGAGAACCGCCACTACACGGCATTCGAGGCAGATGACCGCCTCTTCCATGTCCTACGGGTCCCCTATGCCGTCTCGAATGGGGTTTCGGTGTTCCAATGAGCAATGGACCGAATGGTGGACCAGTACGGGCTGCGGGCCACGTTTTCGTACTTGGACAATGTCACCATCTGCGGCTATGAACAGCAGGACCACGATGCCAACCTCAACCGATTTCTCCAAACCGCCCAGAAACTCAATCTCACCTATTATACAGATAAATGCGTTTTCTGCACTACCAGATTAGCCATCCATGGCTATGTCATGGAAAACGGTGTCCTGTGCCCGACCCGGACCGTATGTGCCCCCTCTTACATCTCCCTCTCCCTCATTGTCCCAGGGCCATCAAGAGATGCATGTGATTTTTCTCTTATTATGACCAGTGGGTCCCCCAGTATGCAGACAAAGCCCACCCACTATTTAAGGCCACACTCTCCTCTGTCAGCTGAGGCCCGCTAGGCCTTCAACTGCATTAAGGAGGATATTGCCAAAGCCGCTATGTGGGCGCTGGATGAATCCGTCCGCTTTCAGGTGGAGAGCGACGCCAAAGAGGTCGCTCTCGCAGCCAACCCTGAATCAGGCAGGGAGACCAGTCGCCTTCTTCTCCCGAACCCTCTCCGCTTCAGAACTTCAACACTCCTCAGTCAAAAAAGAAGCACAATCCATTGTGGAAGCCGTACGGCACTGGAGGCACTACCTCACAGGTAGGACGTTCACCCTCATCACCGAACAAAGATCGGTTGCCTTCATGTTCGAGATCTAGCAAAGGGGCAAATTAAAAACGATAAAATCTTGCGGTGGAGGATCGAACTCTCAACCTATAATTACGAAATTGTATATCATTGTGTCCATAGATCCATATGTCCATAGATCCCTGAAAGTTGCCACCCATGTTGAGAGGGTTGTTAAGAACATAAGAACTAGGAGCAGGAGTAGGCCATCTGGCCCCTCGAGCCTGCTCCGCCATTTAATGAGATCATGGCTGATCTTTTGTGGACTCAGCTCCACTTTCCGGCCCGAATACCATAACCCTTAATCCCTTTATTTTTCAATAAACTATCTACCTTTACCTTAAATACATGTAATGAAGGAGCCTCAGCTGCTTCACTGGGCAAGGAATTCCACAGATTCACAACACTTTGTGTGAAGACGTTCCTCCTAAATCAGTCCTAAATCTACATCCCCTTATTTTGAAGCTATGTCCCCTAGGTCTGCTTTCACCCGCCAGTGGAAACAACCTGCCCGTATCTATCCTATCTATTCCCTTCATAATTTTAAATGTTTCTATAAGATCCACCCTCATCCTTCTAAACTCCAACGAGTACAGTCCCAGTCTACTCAACCTCTCCTCATAATCGAACCCCTTCAGCTCTGGGATTAACCTAGTGAATCTCCTCTGCACACCCTCCAGGGCCAGTACGTCCTTTCTCAAGTAAGGAGACCAAAACTGGACACAATACTCAAGGTGTGGCCTCACTAACACCTTATACAATTGCAACATAACCTCCCAAGTCTTAAACTCCATCCCTCTAGCACTGAAGGCGAACATTCAATTTGCCTTCTTAATCACCTGTTGCACCTGTAAACCAACCTTCTGTGACTCATGCACTAGCACACCCAGGTCTCTCTGCACAGGGGCATGCTTTAATATTTTATCGTTTAAATAATAATCCCGTTTGCTGTTATTCCTACCAAAATGGATAACCTCACATTTGTCAACATTCTATTCCATCTGCCAGACCCGAGCCCATTCACTTAACCTATCCAAATTCCTCTGCAGATTTCCAGAATCCTCTGCACTTTTCGCTTTCCCACTCATCTTAGTGTCATCTGCAAACTTGGACACATTGCCCTTGGTCCCCAACTCCAAATCATCTATGTAAATTGTGAATAATTGTGGGCCCAACACTGATCCCTGAGGGACACCACTAGCTACTGATTGCCAACCAGAGAAAAACCCATTAATCCCCACTCTTTGCTTTCTATTAATTAACCAATCCTCTATCCATGCTACTACTTTACCCTTAATGCCATGCATCTTTATCTTTTGCAGCAACCTTTTGTGTGGCACCTTGTCAAAGGCTTTCTGGAAATCCAGATATACCACATCCATTTGCTCCCCGTTATGTACTGCACTGGTAATGTCCTCAAAAAATTCCACTAAATTAGTTAGGCATGACCTGCCCTTTATGAACCCATGCTGCGTCTGACCAATGGGACAATTTCTATCCAGATGCCTCGCAATTTCTTCCTTGATGATAGATTCCAGCATCTTCCCCACTACCGAAATTAAGCTCACTGGCCTATAATTTCCTGTTTCTGCCCACCTCCTTTTTTAAACAGTGGTGTCATGTTTGCTAATTTCCAATCAACCGGGACCACCCCAGAGTCTAGAGAATTTCGGTAAATTATCGGTAAGAATGCGTATGGTGTGTTAGCTTTTATTGGTAGAGGAATTGAGTTTCAGAGCCATGAGGTCATGTTGCAGTTGTCCAAAACTCTGGTGTGGCAGCATTTGGAGTATTGCCTACAGTTCTGGTTGCCGAATTATAGGAAGGATGTGGAAGCATTGGAAAGGGTACAGAGGCGATTTACAAGGATGTTGCCTGGTATGGAAGGCAGATATTATGAGGAAAGGCTAAAGGACTTAAGGTTGTTTTCGTTAGGGAGAAGAAGGTTAAGATGTGACTTAATTGAGGCATACAAGATGATCAGAAGATTAGATCGGGTGGACATCGAGAGCCTTTTTCCTCAGATGGTGATGTCCAGCACTAGAGGACATAGCTTTAAATTGAGGGGAGATATATATATAGGCAGATGTCAGAGATAGGTTCTTTACTCAGAGAGTAGTAAAGGCGTGGAATGCCCTGCCTGCAACAGTAGTGGACTCGCCAACACTAAACGCATTCAAATGGTATTTGGATAGGCATATGGACGATAAGGGGATAGTGTAGATGGGCTTTAGAGGGGTTTCGCAGGACGGCAGAACATCGAGGGCCGAAGGGCCTGCACTGCGCAGCAATGTTCTATGTTCTATATAATGACCGGGGAAGCTCAATGAGCTCCCAGATGCCCTGTCCCACGGCACATGCGCCAGCGCGCAAGACGACCGCCTGAAAGCTATCTACAATGACCTCTGCCTCCTCGGGGTCACCCGGCTCGCCCACAACGGTAAAGCCCGAAATCTGCCTTTCTCCACCGAGAAAGTCAAAGTCATCACAAGGGATTGCCCGATCTATGGGGAGTGCAAACCACACTTCTATAGACCAGACAAGGCCCACCTGCTAAAGGCTTCCCGGCCCTTTGAAAGCCTGAGCATCTGTTTCAAAGGGCCACTCCTTTGAAATAGACCAATCGAAATGTGTACTTTCTCAACGTCATCGACGAATTCTCCCGCTTTCCCTTTGCCATCCCGTGTCCCGATATAACCTCCCATACAGTCATTAGTGCCCTGCACAGTGTCTTCACCCTGTTCTGTTTCCCCAGCTATGTGCACAGCGACAGAGTTTCGTCCTTTATGAGCGACGAGCTGCGTCAGTACCTGCTCAAAAAGGGCATCGCCTCGATCAGGACTGCCAGCTACAATCCCAGGGGGAACGGGCAGATGGAGAGAGAGAATGCGATGGTCTGGAAGACTGTCCTACTGACCCTCCGGTCCAGGAATCTCCCGCCCTCCCACTGGCAGGAGGTTCTCCCCGACGCGCTCCTTGCAATTAGGTCCCTCCTGAGCACTGCCACTAACCAGACCCCTCACGAGCAATTATTTGTTTTCCCTAGGGGCACTACCACGGAGGCTTCGCTCCCATCCTGGTTGAGGCCACCGGGCCCGATTCCCCTCTGGAAGCACGTCCGGACACACAAAACAGACTCGCTAGTAGAGAGAGTGCTACTGCTTCATTCGAACCCCTAATACGCCTTTATTGACTACCCCGACGGCCGTCAGTATACCGTTTCCCTCCGGAAACTGGAGCCTGTAGGATCCACCACCACCACCACCACCGCCGAGGTACCTCTCACACTACACCCCACCCAACCCCCCACGACCCCACCCAACCCCCCCACGCCCTGCGCCCCTGCGCCCCCGCGCCTATAGGTTCCCTGCCCACGCTCTGGGCCCCTACGCCTATAGTTTCCCTGCACACGCCCTGCGCCCCCACGCCTAAATGTTTCCCGCGCCCCCCTTCGCCCATCGCATCGTTTTCGGAGTTCGGACCGAAACACCCCCAGAGTCTACCCTCACACCACCACCGCCCGTCACCAACCAGCCACCTGAAAAGACTGCAACCCCGGTGATCAGCCGATCCCAAAGAACGATTCGGCCAGCAGACCGGCTCAACTTGTAGACCCGTCACCAACCCCGCCGGACTTGATCTTTTTTTACAGAGGGTGATTGTGCTGAAAGTAATTCACACTGTATTTTATTGTATGGTATTCTGTCCTTGCGGGCTCTGTATGTGAGCCGTTGCGCGGCTCTGCCCACAGGGGGAGATGAGGAGCTTGTACAGGGCTCCACCCACGGCTCCACCCTCGGCTCCGCCCATTGTCCCTCCCACTACCGGAAGTATTATGTACTGCAGCCGTGTGAGCCTGCACTCAGTTCCTCTGGTCGCAGGCAGGCTCTGTTGTAAATCTATTAAAACCACAGTTTACTTCCAATCGTGTGCCTAGTGAATTGATGGTCACATCAGTGTCCAATTTGTGTCTGTGTCCTGGGTGTGTGTGTCCTGTGTGTGTGTGTGTCCTGGGTGTGTGTGTCCTGGCTGTTCTGAGTGTGTGTGCCCTGGGCCTCTGTGTGCCCTGGGTGTGTGTGTCCTGGGTGTGTGTGTCCTGGATGTGTGTACCCTGGCTGTGTGTGACCTGGGTGTATGTGCACTCGGTGTGTGTGCCTGGGTGTGTGTGTCCTGGGTGTGTGTGTCCTGGGTGTGTGTGTCCTGGGTGTGTGTGTCCTGTGTGTGTGTGTCCTGGGTGTGTGTGTCCTGGCTGTTCTGAGTGTGTGTGCCCTGGGCCTCTGTGTGCCCTGGGTGTGTGTGTCCTGGGTGTGTGTGTCCTGGATGTGTGTACCCTGGCTGTGTGTGACCTGGGTGTATGTGCACTCGGTGTGTGTGCCTGGGTGTGTGTGTCCTGGGTGTGTGTGTCCTGGGTGTGTGTGTCCTGGGTGTGTGTGTCCTGTGTGTGTGTGTCCTGGGTGTGTGTGTGTGTGTGTATTGGGTGTGTGCGTGCCCTGGATTTGTGTGTCCTGGGTGTGTGTGTCCTGGGTGTGTGTGCCCTGGGTGTGTGTGTACTGGGTGTGGGTGTCTGGGTGTGTGTCATGAGTGTGTGTGCCCTGGGTGTCTGAATGCCCTGGGTGTGTGTGTGCCCTGGGTGTGTGTGTCCTGGGTGTTCTGGATGATTGTGTCCTGGGTCTGTGTGTGCCCTGGGTGCGTGTGTCCTGCGTGTGTGTGTCCTGGGCGTGTGTGTCCTGGGAGAGTGTGTCCTAGGTGTGTGTGTCCTGGGTGTGTGTGTCCTGGATGTGTGTGTCCTGGGTGTGTGTGTGCACTAGGTGTCCTGGGTGTGTGTGTCCTGGATGTGTGTGTGCCCTGGGTGTCCTGGGAATGTGTGTCCTGGGTGGGTGTGTTGGGTGTGTGAGCCCTGGGTGTGTCTGTTCCGCGCGCGTGTGTACCAAGTGCATTTGTCCTGGGAATCCTGGGTTTGGGTGTGTCCTGGATGTGTCTGTCCTGGGTGTTTGAGTCCTGGGTGTATGAGTGCAAGGGTGTGGGTATACTGTGTGTCCTGGGTGTCATGTGTGTGTGTGTGTCCTGGGTGCGTGTCCTGGGTGTGTGTGCCCTGGATGTTTGTTGTCCTGTGTGTTCTGGATGATTGTGTCCTGGGCCTCTGTGTGCCCTGGCTGTGTGTGCCCTGGGTATGTGTGTGTCCTGGGTGTTCTGGATGATTGTGTCCTGGGTCTGTGTGTGCCCTGGGTGCCTGTGTCCTGGATGTGTGTACCCTGGCTGTGTGTGTCAAGGGTGTGTGTGCCCTGGGTGTGTGTGCCTGGGTGTGTGTCCTGGGTGTGTGTGTCCTGGGTGTGTGTGTACTGGGTGTCTGAATGCCCTGGGTGTATGTGCCCTGTGTGTGTGTGTCCTGGGTGTGTGTTTGTCCTGGGTGCGTGTGTCCTGTGTGTGTGTCCTGGGTGTGTGTGTCCTGGGTGAGTGTGTCCTAGGTGTGTGTGTGTCCTGGGTGTGTGTGTCCTGGGTGTGTGTGTCCTGGGTGTCTGCGTGCCCTGAGTGTTCTGAGTGTGTGTATCCTGGGTGTGTGTGTGCACTTGGTGTCCTGGGTGTGTGTGTCCTGGGTGTGCGTCCTGGGTGTGTATGTCCTGGATGTCCTGAGTGTGTGTGTCCTGGGTGTGTGTCCTGGGTGTGTGTGTCCTGGGTGTCCTGGGTGTGTGCGTGCCCTGGGTGTCCTGGGTCTGTGTGTCTTGGGTGTGTGTCCTAGGTGTGTGTGTCCTGGGTGTCCTGGGTGTGTGCGCGCCCTGGGTGTCCTGGGTGTGTGTGTCCTGGGTGTGTGTCCTGGGTGTGTGCGTGCCCTGGGTGTGTGCGTCCTGGGTGTGTGTGTGCACTTGGTGTCCTGGGTGTGTGTGTCCATGGGTGTGTGTGTCCTGGGTGTGTGTCCTGGATGTGTTTCCTGGGTGTGTGTGTGTGCCCTGGGTGTCCTGGGTGTGTGTGTCCTGGGTGTGTGTCCTGGGTGTGTGTCCTGGGTGTGTGTGTGTGCCCTGGGTGTCCTGGGTGTGTGTCCTGGGTATGTGTGTCCTGGGTGGGTGTCCTGGGTGTGTGAGTCCTGGGTGTGTGTGTCCCGCGCGCGTGTGTCCCGGGTGCGTTTGTCCTGGGAATCCTGGGTGTGGGTGTGTCCTGGATGTGTCTGTACTGGGTGTTTGAGTCATGGGTGTTTGAGTTCAAGGGTGTGGGTGTACTGTGTGTCATGGGTGTCATGTGTTTGTCTGTCCTGGGTGCGTGTCCTGGGCGTGAGTGCCCAGGATGGTTGTTGTCCTGTGTGTTCTGGATGATTGTGTCCTGGTCTGTGTGTGCCCTAGGTGTGTGTGTCCTGGGTGTGTGTGCCCTGGGTGTGTGTGCCCTGGGTGTGTGTGTCCTGGGTGTTTGTCCTGGGTGTGTTTGTGTGCCCTGGGTGTCCTGGGTGCGTGTGTCCTGGGTGCATGTGTGTGCCCTGGGTGTCCTGGGTGTGTGTCCTGGGTGTCCTGAGTGTGTGTGTCCTGGGTGTGTGTCCTGGGTGTGTGTGTCCTGGGTGTCCTGGGTGTGTGCGTGCCCTGCGTGTCCTGGGTCTGTGTGTCCTGGGTGTGTGTCCTGGGTGTGTGTGTCCTGGGTGTCCTGGGTGTGTGCGCGCCCTGCGTGTCCTGGGTGTGTGTGTCCTGGGTGTGTGTCCTGGGTGTGTGCGTGCCCTGGGTGTCCTGAGTGTGTGCATCCTGGGTGAGTGTGTGCACTTGGTGTCCTGGGTGTGTGTGTTCTGGGTGCGTGTGTCCTGGGTGTGTGTCCTGGATGTGTTTCCTGGGTGTGTGTGTGTGCCCTGGGTGTCCTGGGTGTGTGTGTCCTGGGTGTGTGTCCTGGGTGTGTGCGTGCCCTGGGTGTGTGCGTCCTGGTTGTGTGTGTGCACTTGGTGTCCTGGGTGTGTGTGCCCATGGGTGTGTGTGTCCTGGGTGTGTGTCCTGGATGTGTTTCCTGGGTGTGTGTGTGTGCCCTGGGTGTCCTGGGTGTGTGTGTCCTGGGTGTGTGTCCTGGGTGTGTGTCCTGGGTGTGTGTGTGTGCCCTGGGTGTCCTGGGTGTGTGTGTCCTGGGTGTGTGTGTGTCCTGGGTGTGTGTCCTGGGTATGTGTGTCCTGGGTGGGTGTCCTGGGTGTGTGAGTCCTGTGTGTGTGTGTCCCGCGCGCGTGTGTCCCGGGTGCGTTTGTCCTGGGAATCCTGGGTGTGGGTGTGTCCTGGATGTGTCTGTACTGGGTGTTTGAGTCATGGGTGTTTGAGTTCAAGGGTGTGGGTGTACTGTGTGTCCTGGGTGTCATGTGTTTGTCTGTCCTGGGTGCGTGTCCTGGGTGTGAGTGCCCAGGATGGTTGTTGTCCTGTGTGTTCTGGATGATTGTGTCCTGGTCTGTGTGTGCCCTAGGTGTGTGTGTCCTGGGTGTGTGTGCCCTGGGTGTGTGTGCCCTGGGTGTGTGTGTCCTGGGTGTGTGTGTCCTGGGTGTGTGTGTGTGCCGTGGGTGTCCTGGGTGCGTGTGTCCTGGCTGCATGTGTGTGCCCTGGGTGTCCTGGATGTGTGTCCTGGGTGTCCTGAGTGTGTGTATCCTGGGTGTGTGTCCTGGGTGTGTGTGTCCTGGGTGTCCTGGGTGTGTGCGTGCCCTGCGTGTCCTGGGTCTGTGTGTCCTGTGTGTGTGTCCTGGGTGTGTGTGTCCTGGGTGTCCTGGGTGTGTGCGCGCCCTGCGTGTCCTGGGTGTGTGTGTCCTGGGTGTGTGTCCTGGGTGTGTGCGTGCCCTGGGTGTCCTGAGTGTGTGCGTCCTGGGTGTGTGTGTGCACTTGGTGTCCTGGGTGTGTGTGTCCTGGGTGCGTGTGTCCTGGGGTGTGTGTCCTGGATGTGTTTCCTGGGTGTGTGTGTGTGCCCTGGGTGTCCTGGGTGTGTGTGTCCTGGGTGTGTGTCCTGGGTGTGTGTCCTGGGTGTGTGTGTGTGTGCCCTGGGTACCTGGGTGTGTGTGTCCTGGGTGTGTGTGTCCTGGATGGGTGTCCTGGGTATGTGTGTCCTGGGTGGGTGTCCTGGGTGTGTGAGTCCTGGGTGTGTGTGTCCCGCGCGCGTGTGTCCCGGGTGCGTTTGTCCTGGGAATCCTGGGTGTGGGTGTGTCCTGAATGTGTCTGTACTGGGTGTTTGAGTCATGGGTGTGTGAGTTCAAGGGTGTTGGTGTACCGTGTGTCCTGGGTGTCATGTGTTTGTCTGTCCTGGGTGCGTGTCCTGGGTCTGAGTGCCCAGGATGTTTCTTGTCCTGTGTGTTCTGGATGATTGTGTCCTGGTCTGTGTGTGCCCTGGGTGTGTGTGTCCTGGGTGTGTGTGCCCTGGGTGTGTGTGCCCTGGGTGTGTGTGTCCTGGGTGTGTGTGTCCTGGGTGTGTGTGTGTGCCCTGGGTGTCCTGGGTGCGTGTGTCCTGTGTGTATGTGTGTGCCCTGGGTGTCCTGGGTGTGTGTCCTGGGTGTATGTGTGTGTCCTGAGTGAGTGTGTGTCCGGGGTGTGTCTCCTGGGTGCGTGTGTCCCGTCTGATTGTGTGTCCCGGGTGCATATGTCCCGTGTGCGAGTGTCCTGGGGGTCCTGGGTGTGTGTGTCCTGGGTGTCCTGGGTGTGTTAGTCCTGGGTGTGTGTGTCTTCGGTTTCCTGTGTGTTCTGGGTGTGTGTGTCCTGGGTTTTCCTGGCTGTCCTGTGCGTGTCTTGGGTATGTGTGTGTCCTGGATGTCTTGGGTGTCCAGGGTGAGTGTGTGTCCAGGTGAGTGTGTGTCCTCGGTTTCCTGGGTGTCCTGGGTGTATATTTTGGGTATGTTTGTGTCTTGGGTGTGGGTGCCCTGGGTCTGTGGGTGTCCAGGGTGAGTCTATGTCCAGGGTGAGTGTGTGTCCTGGGTGTGTGTGTCCTGGGTCTGTGTGTCATGCGTGTCAGTGTCCTGGATGTCCTGCGTGTGTGTGTCCTGGGTGTGTGCGTGCCCTGGGTGTGTGCGTCCTGGGTGTGTGTGTGCACTTGGTGCCCTGGGTGCGTGTGCCCATGGGTGTGTGTGTCCTGGGTGTGTGTCCTGGATGTGTTTCCTGGTTGTGTGTGTGTGCCCTGGGTGTCCTGGGTGTGTGTGTCCTGGGTGTGTGTCCTGGGTGTGTGTCCTGGGTGTCTGTGTGTGCCCTGGGTGTCCTGGGTGTGTGTGTCCTGGGTGTGTGTGTCCTGGTTGTGTGTCCTGGGTATGTGTGTCCTGGGTGGGTGTCCTGGGTGTGTGAGTCCTGGGTGTGTGTGTCCCGCGCGCGTGTGTCCCGGGTGCGTTTGTCCTGGGAATCCTGGGTGTGGGTGTGTCCTGGATGTGTCTGTACTGGGTGTTTGAGTCATGGGTGTTTGAGTTCAAGGGTGTGGGTGTACTGTGTGTCCTGGGTGTCATGTGTTTGTCTGTCCTGGGTGCGTGACCTGGGTCTGAGTGCCCAGGATGTTTCTTGTCCTGTGTGTTCTGGATGATTGTGTCCTGGTCTGTGTGTGCCCTGGGTGTGTGTGTCCTGGGTGTGTGTGCCCTGGGTGTGTGTGCCCTGGGTGTGTGTGTCCTGGGTGTGTGTGTCCTGGGTGTGTGTGTGTGTCCTGGGTGTCCTGGGTGCGTGTGTCCTGTGTCTATGTGTGTGCCCTGGGTGTCCTGGGTGTGTGTCCTGGGTGTATGTGTGTGTCCTGAGTGAGTGTGTGTCCGGGGTGTGTCTCCTGGGTGCGTGTGTCCCGTCTGATTGTGTGTCCCGGGTGCGAGTGTCCTGGGGGTCCTGGGTGTGTGTGTCCTGGGTGTCCTGGGTGTGTTAGTCCTGGGTGTGTGTGTCTTCGGTTTCCTGGGTGTTCTGGGTGTGTGTGTCCTGGGTTTTCCTGGCTGTCCTGTGCGTGTCTTGGGTATGTGTGTGTCCTGGATGTCTTGGGTGTCCAGGGTGAGTGTGTGTCCAGGGTGAGTGTGTGTCCTCGGTTTCCTGGGTGTCCTGGGTGTATATTTTGGGTATGTTTGTGTCTTGGGTGTGGGTGCCCTGGGTCTGTGGGTGTCCAGGGTGAGTGTATGTCCAGGGTGAGTGTGTGACCTGGGTGTGTGTGTCCTGGGTCTGTGTGTCATGCGTGTTAGTGTCCTGGATGTCCTGCGTGTGTGTGTCCTGGGTGTGTGTGTCTTGGGTTTCCTGGGTGTTCTGGGTTTGTGTCTTTGGTATGTGTGTGTCTTGGGTGTGCGTGTGTCCTGGATGTCTTGGGTGTCCAGGGTGAGTGTGTGTCCAGGGTGAATGGGTGTCCTAGGTTTCCTAAGTGTCCTGGATATGTGTCATGGGTATGTGTGTGTCTTGGGTGTGGATGTCCTGGGTCTGTGGGTTTCCAGCGTGAGTGTGTGTCCTGGGTGAGTGTGTGTCCTGGTGTGTGTGTCCAATGTGTGTGTGTGTCCTGGGTGTGTTTTCTCTCTCTTCTCCATGTGGACAGGTACGTATACGGGTTTAGGATCTGTGCGTCTTTGTGTGAATGTGTGTGAGCATGGGATGCCAGCTCTGATATTTTACACCCCACAGTACACTCCTGACGCAGGATCTCTCTCCCCAATATCTAGGCTGAGCTGAGGGTGAATCAATCCATGGAGCTGATGTGGAAAGGTGAGTATGAAACTTCAATTTCTGTCTTTTTGATTCCTGCCTCTGTTGTAGACTCTGTGTCTTTTCAATCCGCACACACTCTCTCTCCCTGTATTTTTCCTCTCTATCTCTCTCTCTCTCTCTCTCTCTCTCTGTCTTTCTCTCACTCTCTGTCTTTCTCTCTCTCTCTGACTGCATTTCTCTCTCTCAATGTCTTTCTCTCTCTGTCTCTCTCTCACTGGCTTTCTCTCTCTCACTGACTTTCTCTCTCTGTCTTTCTCTCTCTCTGTGTTTCTCTCTGTCTCTGTCTCTCTCTCACTGTCTTTCTCTCTCACTGTCTTTCTCTCTATCTCTGTCATTCTTTCTCTCTCTGTCTGTCTCTGTCTTTTCTCTCTCTGTCTCTCTCTAACTTTGACTTTCTATCTGTCATTCTCTCTGCCTTTTCTCTCTCTCTGTGTCTTCTCTGTCTTTTCTCTATCTCTGTCTCTCTCTCTCCAACGTTGTCTTTCTATCTGTCTTTCACCCTGTCTCTCTTTGTCTCTCTTTCTGTCTCTCTCTCTCTGTTTCTTTCAATCTGTCTTTCTCTATCTCTGTCTTTTTCTCTATCTTGCCTCCATCCTTAATTTTTCACTCCCACTCCCTGCTGGGTTCTGCTCCCCTCCCCCCAGGGCTGGTTTCTGCTTCTCTCCCCACCGCTGGGTTCTTCCCCCCCCCCCCCATAATTATTCCCCCGACACAATTATCCCCACACAATTACCCCACCCACAATTACACACCCTGGCACATATCCCCTCCCACGATTATCCCCCCCCACAATTATTACCCCCCCACAATTATTCCCCCCACAATTATTCCCCCCACAATTATTCTCCCCCACAATTATTCCCCCCACAATTATTCTCCCCCCACAATTATTCCCCCACAATTATTCTCCCCCATAATTAGTCCTCCCCACAATTATTCCCCCCACAATTATTTCCCCCACAATTATTCCCCCCACAATTATCCCCCTCCCACAATGATTTCCCCCACTATTATCCCCTCACCATTTTATTCCCCCCCACGTTTTTCCAAGAATTCCCCCCAAAATTATTCCCCCAAAATTTATTCCCCCCACCAAAATTTTTTTATCTCCAAGAATTTTTCCTCGTATTCCCCCCGACCCCCAAAAAAGATTTTTTTCCACCAAAATGTCCCCCCCCCCCCCGAAGAAACCAACGTAACCCCCAGGTCAGCAGTGCTACTGCTCAGCTGTTCTGGGGAAATTTGCATACGTGCAGTGCCGTCAGCCTAATTTGAAGGTGTACCTGCGAAGGAGACCCGAGGAGTTTGAGTGAAGGCAAGCATCCAGCAGAAGGCAGCAGAGCAGAGCTACTGATCAGCTGACATCGGTGCTATGGAGGATAAGGTTGAATCCATTTGGGTGGAAATCAGGAACAGTAAGGCGAAAAAGTCACTGATAGGAGTAGTCTATCTGCCACCAAATAGTAACGTTATGGTGGGGCAGGCAATAAACAAAGAAATAACTGATGCATGTAGAAATGGTACAGCAGTTATCATGGGGGATTTTAATCTACATGTCGACTGGTTTAACCAGGTCGGTCAAGGCAACCTTGAGGAGGGGTTTATAGAATGTATCCGCGATAGTTTCCGAGAACAGTATGTAATGGAACCTACGAGGGAACACGCGGTCTTAGATCTTGTCCTGTGTAATGAGACAGGATGGATTCATGATCTCATAGTTAGGGATCCTCTCGGAAGGAGCGATCACAATATGGTGGAATTTAAAATACAGATGGAGGGTGAGAAAGTAAAATCAAATACTAGTGTTTTGTGATTAAACAAAGGAGATTACAAGGGGATGAGAGAAGAACTAGCTAAGGTAGACTGGGAGCTAAGACTTTATGGTGGAACAGTTGAGGACCAGTGGAGAACATTCCAAGCGATTTTTCACAGTGCTCAGCAAAGGTTTATACCAACAAAAAGAAGGACGGTAGAAAGAGGGAAAATCGACCGTGGATATCTAAGGAAATAAGGGAGAGTATCAAATTGAAGGAAAAAGCATATAAAGTGGCAAAGATTGCTGGGATATTAGAGGTCTGGAAAATCTTTAGGTGGCAACAGAAAGCTACTAAAAAAGCTATAAAGAAGAGTAAGATAGAGTATGAGAGTAAACTTGCTCAGAATATAAAAACAGACAGTAAACGTTTTTACAAATATACAAAAACAAAAAAGAGTGGCGAAGGTAAATATTGGTCCTTTAGAGGATGAGAAGGGAGTTTTATTAATGGGTAACGAGGAAATGGCTGAGGAACTGAACAGGTTTTTTGGGTCGGTCTTCACAGTGGAAGACACAAATAACATGCCAGCGACTGATAGAAATGAGGCTATGACAGGTGAGGACCTTGAGAGGATTGTTATTACTAAGGAGGTAGTGATGGGCAAGCTAATGGGGCTAAAGGTAGACAAGTCTCCAGGCCCTGATGGAATGCATCGCAGAGTGCTGAAAGAGATGGCTAGGGAAATTGGAGATGCACTAGTGATAATTTACCGAAATTCACCAGACTCTGGGGTGGTCCAGGTGGATTGGAAATTAGCAAACGTTTAAAAAATGAGGTAGGCAGAAAGCAGGAAATTATAGGCCAGTGAACTTAACTTCGGTAGTAGGGAAGATGCTGGAATCTATCATCAAGGAAGAAATAGCGAGGCATCTTGATAGAAATTGTCCCATTGGGCAGACACAGCATGGGTTATTAAAGGGCAGGTCATGCCTAACTAATTTAGAGGAATTTTTTGAGGACATTTTTTAGGCCGGTGAGCCTAACGTCTGTGGTGGGTAAAGTCTTCGATAGGATTATAAAAGATACGATTTATAATAATCTAGATAGGAATAATATGATTAGGGACAGTCAGCATGGTTTTGTGAAGGGTAGGTCATGCCTCACAAACCTTATCGAGTTCTTTGAGAAGGTGACTGAACAGGTAGACGAGGGTAGAGCAGTTGATGTGGTGTATATGGATTTCAGTAAAGCGTTTGATAATGTTCCCCACGCTCGGCTATTGCAGAAAATACGGAGGCTGGGGATTGAGGGTGATTTAGAGATGTGGATCAGACATTGGCTAGTTGAAAGAAGACAGAGAGTGGTAGTTGATGGGAAATGTTCAGAATGGAGTTCAGTTACGAGTGGCGTACCACAAGGATCTGTTCTGGGGCCGTTGCTGTTTGTCATTTTTATAAATGACCTAGAGGAGGGCGCAGAAGGATGGGTGAGTAAATTTGCAGACGACACTAAAGTCGGTGGAGTTGTAGACAGTGCGGAAGGATGTTGCAGGTTACAGAGGGACATAGATAAGCTGCAGAGCTGGGCTGAGAGGTGGCAAATGGAGTTTAATGTGGAGGTGTGAGGTGATTTACTTTGGAAAGAATAACAGAAATGCGGAATATTTGGCTAATGGTAAAATTCTTGGTAGTGTGCATGAGCAGAGGGATCTCGGTGTCCATGTACATAGATCCCTGAAAGTTGCCACCCAGGTTGATAGGGTTGTGAAGAAGGCCTATGGTGTGTTGGCCTTTATTGGTAGAGGGATTGAGTTCCGGAGCCATGAGGTCATGTTGCAGTTGTACAAAACTCTGGCACGGCCGCATTTGGAGTATTGCGTACAGTTCTGGTCGCCTCATTATAGGACGGACGTGGAAGCTTTGGAACGGGTGCAGAGGAGATTTACCAGGATGTTGCCTGGTATGGAGGGAAAATCTTATGAGGAAAGGCTGATGGACTTGAGGTTGTTTTCGTTAGAGAGAAGAAGGTTAAGAGGTGACTTAATAGAGGCATACAAAATGATCAGAGGGTTAGATAGGGTGGACAGCGAGAGCCTTCTCCCGCGGATGGAGGTGGCTAGCACGAGGGGACATAGCCTTAAATTGAGGGGTAATAGATATAGGACAGAGGTCAGAGGTGGGTTTTTTACGCAAAGAGTGGTGAGGCCGTGGAAGCCCTACCTGCAACAGTAGTGAACACGCCAACATTGAGGGCATTTAAAAATTTATTGGATAAGCATATGGATGATAAGGGCATAGTGCAGGTTAGATGGCCTTTAGATTTTTTCCATGTCGGTGCAACATCGAGGGCCGAAGGGCCTGTACTGCGCTGTATCGTTCTATGTTCTATTACCAGTGCAGTAGATAATGGGGAGTCGATGGATGTGGTAATCTGGATTTCCAGAAAGCCTTTGACAAGGTGCCACACAAAAGGTTGCTGCATGAGATAAAGATGCATGCCATTAAGGGTAAAGTAGTAGCATTGATAGAGGATTGGTTAATTAATATAAAGCAAAGAGTGGGGTTTAATGGTAAAGCGAAAAGTGCAGAGGATACTGGAAGTCTGCAGAGGGATTTGGATAGGTTAAGTGAATGGGGAGCGTCTGGCAGATGGAATACGATGTTGACGAATGTGAGGTTATACATTTTGTTGGAATACCAGCAAACGGGATTTTTATTTAAGCGATAAAATATTAAAGCATGCCGCTGTTCAGAGAGACTTGGGTGTGCTAGTGCATGAGTCACAGAAGGTTGGTTTACAAGTGCAACAGGTGATTATGAAGGCAAATGGAATGGTGTCCTTCATTGGTAGAGGGATGGCGTTTAAGACTAGGGAGGTTATGTTGCAATTGTATAAGGTGTTAGTGAGTCCACACCTGGAGTATTGCGTTCAGTTTTGGTCTCCTTACTTGAGAAAGGACGTACTGGCACAGGAGGGAGTGCAAAGGAGATTGACTAGGTTAATCCCAGAGCTGAAGGGGTTCGATTATGAGGAGAGGTTGAGTAGACTGCGACTGTACTCGTTTGAATTTAGAAGGTTGAGGGGGATCTTATAGAAACATTGGAAATTATGAAGGGAATAGATAGGATAGATGCGGGCAGGTTGCTTCCACCAGCGGGTGAAAGCAGAACTAGGGGACATAACCTCAAAATAAGGGGAAGTAGATTTTGGACTGAGTTTTGGAGGAACTTCTTCACCCAAAGGATTGTGAATCTATGGAATTCCTTGCCCAGTGAAGCAGTTGAGGCTCCTTCATTACATGTTTTTAAGGTAATGATAGATAGTTTTTTGAAGAATAGTTTTTTGGGGCCTCACGGTAGCATGGTGGTTAGCATCAATGCTTCACAGCTCCAGGGTCCCAGGTTCGATTCCCGGCTGGGTCACTGTCTGTGTGGAGTCTGCACGTCCTCCCCGTGTGTGCGTGGGTTTCCTCCGGGTGCTCCGGTTTCCTCCCACAGTCCAAAGATGTGCGGGTTAGGTGGATTGGCCATGCTAAAATTGCCCGTAGTGTAAGGTTAATGGGGGGATTGTTGGGTTACGGGTATACGGGTTACGTGGGTTTAAGTAGGGTGATCATTGCTCGGCACAACATCGAGGGCCGAAGGGCCTGTTCTGTGCTGTACTGTTCTATGTTCTACTGTTCTATGTTCTAAAGGGATTAAGGGTTATGGTGTTCGGGCCGGAAAGTGGAGCTGAGTCCACAAAATATCAGCCATGATCTCATTGAATGGCGGAGCAGGCTCGAGGGGCCAGATGGTCTACTCCTGCTCCTAGTTCTTATGTTCTTATGTTCTGGGGAAATTTGCATACGTGCAGTGCGGTCAGACGAATTTGTAGGTGTACCTGCAAAGGAGACCCGAGGATTTTGAGTGAAGGCAAGCATACAGCAGAGGGTAGCAGAGCAGTGCTACTGATCAGCTGTTCTGGGGAAATTTGCATATGTGCAGTGCGGTCAGCCTAATTTGAGGTGGTTTGTGGAGGGGCTGTTGTCAAGTGACAGTTAAACCAGAAACACTTCGTCAGTGTTTCCCACCCTACCTCCTCCTCTAACCAAAAAAAAAAACCACGGTCGGTGGGAAGCGGGAGCAGGGGCCTGATGTGAAGGTGAGTGAGTGCCTTTAAATTTGCTTACCTTTGAGCGGGAGCAGGGTTTGAGGGAATATCAGGTAAGCTCTTCCTTTCTTTTCCTTTTTCTTGTTTTTTTTAAATCTAGAGGTGATTTCAGGGAAGGCAGTACAATGCTCCTCCTGCAGAATGTTTGAGTTGAGGACGCCGTCAGTGTCCCTGCTGATTTCATCTGTGGGAAGTGCACCCAACTCCAGCTCCTCAAAAGCCGTGTTAGGGACCTGGAGCTTTAGCTGGATGAACTTCGGATCATTCGGGAGGCAGAGGGGGGTCATAGATAGAAGTTTCAAGGAGGTAGTTACATAGAACATAGAACAGTACAGCACAGAACAGGCCCTTCGGCCCTCGATGTTGTGCCGAGCAAAGATCACCCTACTCAAACCAACGTACCCACCCTATACCCGTAACCCAACAACACCCCCCCCCCCATCTAACCTAACTTTTTAGGACACTACGGGCAATTTAGCATGGTCAATCTACCTAACCCGCACATCTTTGGACTGTGGGAGGAAACCGGAGCACCCGGAGGAATCCCACGCACACACGGGGAGGACGTGCAGACTCCGCACAGACAGTGACCCAGCTGGGAACCGAACCTGGGACCCTGGAGCTGTGAAGCATTTATGCTAACCACCATGCTACCGTGCTGGCCCTAAAGTTACGCCAAAGAATAAAGATAGATGGGTGACGGTGAGAGGGGCTGGGGGTAAGCAGTCAGTACAGTGATCCACTGTGGTCGTTTCCCTTATTAACAGGTATACCGTTTTGGATACTTGTGGGGGGGGGGGACGACTTACCAGGGGTAAGCCATGGGGTACGGGCCTCTGGCACGGAGTCTGTCCCTGTTGTTCAGATGGGAAGGGGGGATAAGAGTAGAACATTAGTAATTGTGGACTCAATAGTCAGGGGCACAGATAGGATATTTTGTGGGAGCGAGAGAGTCTCACGTTTGGTATGCTGCCTCCCAGGTGCAAGGGTATGTGATGTCTCGGATCGTGTTTTCCGGGTCCTTAAGGGGAAGGGGGAGCAGCCCCAAGTCGTAGTCCACTTTGGCACTAACGACATATGTAGGAAAGGGGACAAGGATGTCAGGCAGGCCTTCAGGGAGCTAGGATGGAAGATCAGAGAGAGAACAAACAGAGTTGTTATCTTTGGGTTGTTGCCCGTGCCACGTGATAGTGAGACGAGGAATAGGGAGAGAGAGCAATTAAACGCGTGGCGATGGTGCAAGCGGTAGGGATTCAGATTTCTGGTTAACTGGGGCACTTTCTGGGGAAGGTGAGACCTCTATAGATAGGATGGTCTGCATATGAATCTGAGGGGCACTAATATCCTGGGGGCGAGATTTGTTTGTGTTCTTTGGGAGGGTTTAAACTAATTCAGCAGGGGCATGGGAACCTGGATTGTAGTTTTCGGGTACGGGAGAATGAGAGTGAAGAGGTCAAGAGAACAGATTTGACTTCGCAGGAGGGTGCCAATGTTCAGGTAGGTGGTTTAAAGTGTGTCTACTTCAATGCCAGGAGTTTACAAAATAAGGTTGGGGAACTGGCAGCATGGGTTGGTACCTAGGACTTCGATGTTGTGGCCATTTCAGAGACATGGATAGAGAAGGGACAGGAATGTTTGTTGCATGTTCCGGAGTTTATGTGTTTTAGTAAGCTCAGAGAAGGGGGCAAAAGAGGGGGAGGTGTGGCGCTGCTGGTCAAGGACAGTATTATGGGGGTGGAAAGGATGCTAGATGGGGACTCTTCTTCCGAGGTAGCATGGGCTGAGGTTAGAAACAGGAAAGGAGAGGTCACCCAGTTGAGAGTTTTATATAGGCCACCTAATAGTTCTAGGGATGGAGAGGAAAGGATGTAGAAGATGATTCTGGAAAAGAGCGAAAGTTACAGGGTAGTTGTTATGGGAGACTTTAACTTTCCAAATATTGACTGGAAAATATATAGTTCTAGTACATTAGATGGGTCGTTCTTTGTACAATGTGTGCAGGAAGGTTTCCTGACACAATATGTTGACAGGCCAAAAAGAGGCGAGGCCACATTGGATTTGGTTTTGTGTAATGAACCAGGCCAGGTGTTAGATCTGGAGGTAGGTGAGCACTTTGGAGACAGTGACCACAATTCGGTGACCTTTACGTTATTGATGGAAAGGGATAATTATACCCAGAAGGACAAGTTATAGCTGAGGGAAGGGTAATTATGATGCCATTAGACATGACTTAGGATGTGTAGGTTGGAGAAGTAGGCTGCAAGGGTTGGGCACACTGGATATGTGGAGCTTGTTCCAGGAACACCTATTGCGTGTTCTTGATAAGTACGTACCTGTCAGGCAGGGAGGAAGGGGTAGAGCGAGGGTACCGTGGTTTACCAAAGAAGTGGAATCTCTTGTTAAGAGAAAGAAGCAGGCCTATGTGAAGATGAAGAGTGAAGTTTTAGTTGGGGCGCTTGATAGTTACAAGGAAGCGAGGATGGATCTAAAGAGAGAGCTAAGACGAGAAAGGAGGGGACATGAGACGTCTTTGGCAGGTAGGTTCAAGGAAAACCCAAAAGCTTTCTATAGGTATGTCAGGAATAAAAGAATGACGCAGGAAAGAATAGGGCCAGTCAAGGACAGTGATGGGATGTTGTGTGTGGAGGCTGAGGGGATAAGCGAGATACTAAATAAATACTTTTCGTCAGTATTCACTCTGGAAAAAGATAATGTTGTGGAGGAGAATGCTGATACCCAGGCTATTAGAATAGATGGCATTGAGGTGCGTAGGGAAGAAGTGTTGGCAATTCTGGACATAGTGGAAATAGATAAGTCCCCGTGGCCTGAAGGGATTTATCCTAGGATTCTCTGGGAAGCCAGGGAAGTGATTGCTGAGCCTTTGGCTTTGATTTTTATGCCATCATTGGCTACAGGAATAGTGCCAGAGGACTGGAGGATAGCAAATGTGGTCCCTTTGTTCAAGAAGAGAAGTAGAGATAACCCCGGTAACTATAGGCCAGTGAGCCTCACGTCGGTTGTGGGTAAAGTCTTGGAGAGGATTATATGAGATACGATTTATAATCATCTAGATAGGAATAATATGATTAGGGATAGTCAGCATGGTTTTGTGAAGGGTAGGTCATGCCTCACAAACCTTATCGAGTTCTTTGAGAAGGTGACTGAACAGGTAGACAAGGGTACAGAAGTTGATGTGGTGTATATGGATTTCAGTAAAGTGTTTGATAAGGTTCCCCACCGTCGGCTATTGCAGAAAATACGGAGGCTGGGGATTGAGTGTGATTTAGAGATGTGGATCGGAAATTGGCTAGTTGAAAGAAGACAGAGGGTTGTGGTTGATGTCAAATGTTCAGAATGGAGTTCAGTTACGAGTGGCGTACCACATGGATGTGTGCTGGTGCCGTTACTGTTTGTCATTTTTATAAATGACCTAGAGGAGGGCACAGAAGTTTAGGTGAGTAAATTTGGAGACGACACTAAAGTCGGTGGAGTTGTAGACAGTGTGGAAGGATGTTGCAGGTTACAGAGGGACATAGATAAGCTGCAGAGCTGGGCTGAGATGTGGCAAATGGAGTTTAATGTAGAGAAGTGTGAGGCGATTCACTTTGGAAAGAATAACAGGAATGCGGAATATTTGGTTAATGGTCAAATTCTTGGTAGTGTGGATGTGCAGAGGGATCGCTGTGTCCATGTACATAGATCCCTAAAAGTTGCCACCCAGGTTGATACGGTTGTGAAGAAGGCCTGTGGTGTGTTGGCCTTTAGTGTTGGGGGGATTGAGTTCCGGAGCCATGAGGTCATGTTGCAGCTGTACAAAACTCTAGTACGGCCGCATTTGGAGTATTGCGTACAGTTCTGGTCGCTTCATTATAGGAAGGACGTGGAAGCTTTGAAACGGGTGCAGAGGAGATTTACCAGGATGTTGCCTGGTATGGGGGGAAAATCTTATGAGGAAAGGCTGATGGACTTGAGGTTGTTTTGGTTAGAGAGAAGAAGGTTAAGAGGTGACTTAATCGAGGCACACAAAATGATCAGAGGGTTAGATTGGGTGGACAGATAGAACCTTTTCCCGCGGACGGAGGCGACGAGCACGAGGGGACATAGCCTTAAATTGAGGCGTAATAGATATAGGACAGAGGGCAGAGGTAGGTTTTTTACGCAGTGGTGAGGCCGTGGAATGCCCTACCTGCAACAGTAGTGAACTCGCCAACATTGAGGGCATTTAAAAGTTTATTGGATAAGCATATGGATGGTAATGGCATAGTGTAGGTTAGATGGCCTTTAGTTTTTGTCTTCACATTTCGGTGCAACATCGTGGGCCGAAGGGACTGTACTGCGCTGTATCGTTCTATGTTCTATGTTCAGGTTCGGTGGATTGGCAGTGCTAAATTGGTCCTCAGTGTCCAAATGGTTCTGTGTGATTATTTGGTTACGGGGATAGCGTGGAGCTGTGGGCGTAATCAGGGTACTCTTTCCAAGTCCTTTGCCGACTACATTGCCTGAATGGTCTCCTTCTGCACTGTAAATTCTATGACCTCAGATTGTTTCAGTGGTACTCACCATTGCACTTTGACCGTGCAGTGATTCGGTTCCATTGTCAGTGTTTTTCATTTGGTCGTTCCCCTACACTTTGTCTTCTATCTACCGCTTGTGGTGTCCATACAATGATTCTGTAAGAATTGTTACTGTATTTCCCCGGGTTGTTCCACTGCGCACTCGGGTGTAGCTGCCTCTTTAATGATGTCCATACACTGATTCTGTAAGAATTGTTACTGTATTTCTCTGGGTAGCTCCACTCGCACTGGGGTGTAGCTGACTCTTTACTTGTGGCCATTTATTGATTCAGTCCCAATTTTTAGTGTTATTCTGAAAATGGATTCACTATTATTTGGGCTATACCTGAGATGTAAGGTGTGGAATAGAGGGAGGGTTTGAGATAGGGGTAGACTGTGAGAGAGGGCGAAAGTGAAAGAGAGGGAGAGCGTGTGATAGACGTAGGTAATGAGGGAGAGGCAGGGTGTGTGAGAGTGTTAAAGTGTTATGGAGGGAGAGCGGTTGAGAGAGTGAAGGACAGTGGAAGAGGGAGGGAGTGTGACAGACGGATAGAGTGTGAGAGAGGTAGCGTGAGAAATGAAAGGACATTGAGGAGGTGGGGAGTGTTATCGGGTGTGAGTGATGAGAGAGGGACAGAATGTGAGAATGGACGTTAGTGTGAAAATGGGGAAAATGGTGAGAAAGGGAGAAAGTGTAAGAGAGAGTGAGTGTGAGAGACTGACAGAGCCTTAGGAACAGAGGGGGCAGGAGAGATTGAGGTACTGTGGTAGATAGAGCGAGAATTTTTGCGGTATAGTGTGTGAGAGAGGGAGGGTGTTTGAGAGGCGCAGGGAGTGCAAGAGAGTGAGTGTATGTGTGTGAGAGACATAGAGATTGTGTGAGAGGTGGAAATGGGGTCAGGACTTTGAGAGAGTGTGAGAGACTCTAAGAGAGGTAGAGAGTGTGAGAAAGGGATTTCGTGTGAGATTGGTGAAAAGAGAAATGGAGCAAGAGAGTGTGATAATTGAAGCGTGCATGGGATAGGGAGAACGTGCAAATTTAAAAAATGAGCAAAAACACGTAAGGCAGTGTGAGAAAGTTGTGAAGGCCTGA
Organism: Scyliorhinus canicula; assembly: GCF_902713615.1. NCBI lineage: Eukaryota > Metazoa > Chordata > Chondrichthyes > Carcharhiniformes > Scyliorhinidae > Scyliorhinus > Scyliorhinus canicula. The sequence goes on from NW_024055717.1 coordinate 2,109,068, forward strand.
GAATAAAAGCGTGTGCGGAGAGCGAGTGTGCGCCGGTGTCTGAAAGACAGAGTTAAATTTTCGGAGATTTTTTTGAGGACATTACCAGTGCGGTAGATAACGGGCAGCCAATGGATGTGGTATAGCTGTGTTTTCAGAAAGCTCTTGACAAGGTGCCACAAAAAAAGTTGCTGCATCAGATAATGCTTAATGGCATTAAGTGTAATGTAGTAGCATTGCGGTTTCGTTACGTAATAGAACGCAATGTGGGGATTATTGGGTGTTTCTCCGGTTGGCAATAAGTAGCTAGTGGTGTCCCTCAGGGATTAGTGTTGGGCCCACAATTGCTCACAATTTACCTCGATGATTTGGAGTTGGGAACCGTGCAATGTGTGCAAGTTGCAGACGACACTAATTTGAGTGGCAAAGCAGCACGTGCAGAGGATACCGGAAGTATGCAGAGGGATTTGGATAGGTTAATTGAATGGGCATGGCAGATGGAATGAAATGCGGACAGATGTGAGGTTATCCATTTTGAAAGGAATAACAGCAAGCAGGATTATTATTTAAATGATAAAATATTAAAACTTGCTGCGGTGCAGAGAGACCTGGGTCTGCTACTGCATGAGTCGTAAAAAGTTGGTTTTCAGATGCAAAAAGAGATTAAGAAGGAAAATGGAGTGTTGTCCTTCATTGCCAGAGGGATGGAGTTTAAGACTAGGGAGGTTATGCAGCAATTGTGTAAGGTGTTAGTGAGGCCACACCTGGAGAATTGTGTTCAGTTTTGATCTCCTTACCTGCGAAAGGACGTGCTGGCGCTGGAGGGTGTGCAGAGGAGATTCACTAGGTTAATCCCAGATCTGAAGGGGCTGGATTACGAAATGAAATGAACTGAAAATCGCTTATTGTCACGAGTAGGCTTCAAATGCAGTTACTGTGAAAAGCCCCTAGTCGCCACATTCCGGCGAGGAGAGGTTGTGTATAATGGGACTTTACTCGTGGGAATTTAGAAGGATGAGGGGGGATCTTATTGAAACATATACATTTATGAAGAGAATAGATAGGATAGATGCGGGCAGGTTGGTTCCACTGGCGGGGGAAAGCAGAACTAAGGGGCATTGCCTCAAAATAAGGGGAAGTAGATTTTGGGCTGAGTTTAGGAGGAACATCTTCACCCAAAGGGTTGTGAAACTATGGAATTCCTTGCCCAGTTAAGCAGTTGATGCTCCTTCATTAAATGTTTTTAAGATAAAATTAGATAGTTTTTTGAAGAATAAAGGAACTATGTGTTCCGGTGTTCGGGTGGGAAATTGAGCTCGGTCCACAAAGGATCAGCCATGATGCCATTGAATGGCGGAGCAGTATCGAGCGGCCATATGGCCTACTCCTCCTTGTTCTTCTGTTGTTATGAGTGTGAGAGATGGAGTGTGAGACGCTCTGTGAAAGACTGAGTGTGAGAGGCGCAGTATCAATGTGTGTGTGAGAGCATTTCTCAGTGCCCGAGGCAGAGCCGGACTGCGGGAGCATGTATTGGAGCGTGTGTGAGAGCGAGCAACAGGTGCAGTGTGAGGGCCGGTCTGAGAAAGTGTTTGTGAGATTGTTTGTGTCTACATGTATGTATGTGTGCACGCGAGTGTGTGTGAGAGTATGTGTTAGCGCGGAGAGTCAGTGCCAGAGTGCGATAACAGGTGTTAGAGACAGAGTGAGTGCGAGAATGAGAGCGTATCCGTGAGGGAATGTGTGTCTGAGTGTGTGTGAAAGTGGAGTGCGACACCAGGTGTGAGAGCCAGAGTGTGAGAGGCAGCGTGTGAGACACATTGTGAGAGCCGAATTGTGAGAGGGTGTGAAAGCCAGAGCGTCAGAGCCGGAGGGCGAGAGGCGGTGTGTGACAGCCGGAGTGTGAGAGCCGGAGCGTGAAAGCTGGAGTGTGAGAGCCGGAGTGTGAGAGCCGGAGTGTGAGAGCCGGTGTGACAGCCGGAGTGTGAGAGCCGGAGTGTGAGAGCCGGAGTGTGAAAGCCGGTGTGACAGCCGGAGCGTGAAAGCCGGAGTGTGAGAGCCGGAGTGTGAGAGCCGGAGCGTGAAAGCCGGTGTGACAGCCGGAGCATGAAAGCCGGAGTGTGACAGCCGGAGCGTGAAAGCCGGTGTGTGACAGCCGGTGTGTGACAGCCGGAATGTGAGAGCCGGTGTGTGACAGCCGGGGTGTGACAGCCGGTGTGTGACAGCCGGTGTGTGACAGCCGGAGTGTGAGAGCCGGAGTGTGAGAGCCGGAGTGTGAGAGCCGGACTGTGAGCTGGAGTGTGAGAGTCGGAGTGTAGGATCCGGAGTGTGAGAGCCGGAGTGTGAGAGCCGGGGTGTGAGAGCCGGAATGTGAGTGCCGGAGTGTGAGAGCCGGAGTGTGAGAGCCGGAGTGTCAGAGCCAGGGTGTGAGAGCCGGGGTGTGAGACCCGGAATGTGATAGCCGGAGTGTGAGAGCCGGGGTGTGGGAGCCGGAGTGTGAGAGCCGGAGTGTGAGAGCCGGTGTGTGAGAGCCGGAGTGTGAGAGCCGGTGTGAGAGCCGGAGTGTGAGAGCCGGAGTGTGAGAGCCGGTGTGTGAGAGCCGGAGTGTCAGAGCCAGGGTGTGAGAGCCGGAATGTGAGTGCCGGAGTGTGAGAGCCGGAATGTGATAGCCGGAGTGTGAGAGCCGGGGTGTGGGAGCTGGAGTGTGGGAGCCGGAGTGTGAAGTCCGGATTGTGACAGCCGGAATGTGAGAGCCGGAGTGTGAGAGCCGAAGAGTGAGAGCCGGAGTGTGAGAGCCAGAGTGTGAGAGCCGGAGTGTCAGAGACGGGGTGTGAGAGCCGGAGTGTGAGAGCCGGAGTGTGAGAGCCGGAGTGTGAGAGCTGGAATGAGAGAGCCGGAGTGTGAGAGCCGGAATGTGAGAGCCGGAGTGTAGGAGCCGGATAGTTAGAGATGGCATGTGAGAGCCGGAGATGTGGAGCCGGAGTGTGAGAACCGGGGTGTGAGAGCCGAAGTGGGAGAGCCGGAATGTGAGAGCCGGAGTGTGAGAGCCGGAGTGTCAGAACCGGAGTGTAAGAGCCGGAGTGTGAGAGCCGGAATGTGAGAGCCGGGGAGTGAGAGCCGGATTGTGAGAGCCGGAGTGTGAGAGCTGGTGTGTGAGAGCCGGGGTGTGAGAACCGGAGTGTGAGAGCCGGAGTGTGAGAGCTGGAATGTGAGAGCCGGAGTGTGAAAGCCGGCGTGTAGGAGCCGGAGTGTGAGAGTTGCAATGTGAGAGCCGGGGTGTGAGAGCCGGAGTGTGAGAGCCGGAGTGTGAGAGCCGGAGTGTGACAGCCGGAGTGTAAGAGCCGGAGTGTGAGAGCCGGCGTGTGAGCTGGAGAGTGAGCTGGAGTGTGAGAGTCGGAGTGTAGGATCCGGAGTATGAGAGCCGGAGTGTGAGAGCCGGAGTGTGAGAGCCGGAGTGTGAGAGCCGGAGTGAGAGCCGGGGTGTGAGAGCCGGAGTGTGAGAGCCGGTGTGTGAGTGCCGGAGTGTGTGAGCCGGAATGTGAGAGCCGGAATGTGAGAGCCGGAGAGTGAGAGCCGGAGAGTGAGAGCCGGAGTGTCAGAGCCGCAATGTGAGAGCCGGAGTGTGAGAGCCGAAGTGTAGGAGCCGGAGTGTCAGAGCCGCAATGTGAGAGCCGGAATGTGAGAGCCGGAGTGTGAGAGCCGGAGTGTGAGAGCCGGAGTGTGAGAGCCGGAATGTGAGAGCCGGAGTGTGAGCTGGAGTGTGAGAGTCGGAGTGTAGGATCCGGAGTGTGAGAGCCGGAGTGTGAGAGCCGGAGTGTGAGAGCCGGAGTGTGAGAGCTGGAGTGTCAGAGCCGCAATGTGAGAGCCGGAGTGTGAGAGCCGGAATGTGAGAGCCGGAGTGTGAGAGCCGGAGTATCAGAGCCGGAGTGTGAGAGCCGGAATGTGAGAGCCGGGGTGTGAGAGCCGGACTGTGAAAGCCGGAGTGTAATAGCCGGGGTGTGAGAGCCGAACTGTGAGAGCCGGAGTGTGAGAGCCGGGGTGTGAGAGCCGGAATGTGAGTGCCGGAGTGTGAGAGCCGGAGTGTGAGAGCCGGAGTGTCAGAGCCGGAGTGTGAGAGCCGGAGTGTGAGAGCCGCAATGTGAGTGCCGGAGTGTGAGAGCCGGAGTGTTAGAGCCGGAGTGTCAGAGCCGGGGTGTGAGATCCGGGGTGTGAGAACCGGAATGTGAGAGCCGGAGTGTGAGAGCCGGAGTGTGAGAGCCGGAATGTGAGAGCCGGAGTGTGAGAGCCGGAGTGTGAGAGCCGGAGTGTGAGAGGCGGATTGTGAGAGCCGGAGTGTCAGAGCCGTGGTGTGAGAGCCGGAGTGTGAGGGCAGGAGTGTGAGAGCCGGAGTGTGAGAGCCGGTGTGTGAGAGCCGGAGTGTGAGAGCCGGAGTGTGAGATCCGGAGTGTGAGAGCCGGAGTGTGAGAGCCGGAGTGTGAGAGCCGGAGTGTTAGAGCCGGAATGTGAGAGCCGGAGGGTGAGAGCCGGAGTGTGAGTGCCGGAGGGTAGGAGTGGGAGTGTGAGAGCCGGAGGGTAGGAGCCGGTGTGTGAGAACCAGAGTGTAGGAGCCGGACTGTTAGAGCCGGAATGCGAGAGCCGGAGTGTGTGAGCCGGAGTGTGAGAGCCGGAGTGTAGGAGCCGGAGTGTGAGAGCCGGAGTGTGAGAGCCAGACTGTGAGAGCCGGAGTGTGAGAGCGGGAGTGTGAACTGGAGTGTGAGAGTCGGAGTGTAGGATCCGGAGTGTGAGAGCCGGAGTGTGAGAGCCGGAGTGTGAGAGCCGGAGTGTGAGAGCCGGAGTGTGAGAGCCGGAGAGTGAGAGCCGGAGAGTGAGAGCCGGAGTGTCAGAGCCGCAATGTGAGAGCCGGAGTGTGAGAGCCGGAATGTGAGAGCCGGAGTGTGAGAGCCGGGGTGTGAGAGCCGGAGTGTAGGAGCCGGAATTTGAGAGCCGGAATGTGAGTGCCGGGGTGTGAGAGCCGGAGTGAGAGAGCCGGTGTGTGAGAGCCGGAGTGTGAGAGCCGGAATGTGAGAGCCGGAGTGTGAGAGCCGGGGTGTGAGATCCGGAGTGTGAGAGCCGGAGTGTGAGAGCCGGAATGTGAGAGCCGACCTGTAGGAGCCGGAGTGTCAGAGCCGCAATGTGAGAGCCGGAATGTGAGAGCCAGAGTGTGAGAGCCGGAGTGTGAGAGCCGGAGTGTGAGAGCCGGAGTGTGAGCTGGAGTGTGAGAGTCGGAGTGTAGGATCCGGAGTGTGAGAGCCGGAGTGTGAGAGCCGGAGTGTGAGAGCCGGAGTGTGAGAGCCGGAGTGTGAGAGCCGGTGTGAGAGCCGGAGAGTGAGAGCCCGAGTGTCAGAGCCGCAATGTGAGAGCCGGAGTGTGAGAGCCGGAATGTGAGAGCCGGGGTGTGAGAGCCGGAGTTTCAGAGCCGGAGTGTGAGAGCCGGAGTGTGAGAGCCGGAATGTGAGAGCCGGGGTGTGAGAGCCGGACTGTGGGAGCCGGAGTGTGAGAGCCGGAGTGTGAGAGCAGGAATGTGAGAGCCGGGGTGTGAGAGAGCCGGAGTGTGAGAGCCTGTGTGGGGAGCACTGGCAGTGCTTGCTCTGGGGGGGCACTGGCAGTGCGGCTGTGGGGGGAGCACTGGCAGGGCTGGCTGTGGGGGTCACTGGCAGTGCTGGCTGTGGAGGGCACTGGCAGACCTGGCTGTGGGGGAGCACAGGCAGGGCTGGTTGTGTGGGGTGAGCTCTGGCAGTGCTGGCTGTCTGGGGTTCACATTCCGGCTCTCACATTCCGGCTCTCACACTCCGGCTCCTGCACTCCGTCTCCTACTCTCCGGCTCTCACACTCCGGCTCCTACATTCCGGCTCTCACACTCTGGCTCTCACACTCCGGCTCTCACACTCCGGCTCTCACACTCCGGCTCTCACATTCCGGCTCTCACACTCCGGCTCTCACACTCCGGCTCTCACATTCCGACTCTCACACCCCGGATCTCACACCCCGGCTCTGACACTCCGGCTCTCACACTCCGGCTCTCACACTCCGGCTCTCACATTCTGGGTCTCACAACCCGGCTCTGACACTCCGGCTCTGACACTCCAGCTCTCACACTCCGGCTCTCACACTCCGGCTCTCACATTCCGGCTCTCACACCCCGGATCTCACACTCCGGCTCTAACACTCCGGCTCTCACACTCCGGCTCTCACACTCCGGCTCTCACATTCCGGCTCTCACACCTCGCTCTGACACTCCGGCTCTCACACACCGGCTCTCACATTCCGGCTCTCACACTCCGGATCTCACACTCCGGCTCTCACATTCTGGGTCTCACAACCCGGCTCTGACACTCCGGCTCTCACACTCCGGCTCTCACACTCCGGCTCTCACACTCCGGCTCTCACACTCCGGCTCTCACACTCCGGCTCTCACACTCCGGCTCTCACACTCCGGCTCTCACGCTCCGGCTCTGACATTCCGGCTCTCACACTCCGGCTCTCACACTTCGGCTCTCACATTCCGGCTCTCACACCCCGGCTCTCACATTCCGGCTCTCAAACTCCAGCTCTCACACTCCGGCTCTCACACTCCGGCTCTCACACCCCGGCTCTCACACTCCGGCTCTGACACTCCGGCTCCTACACTCCGGCTCTCACACTACGGCTCTCACACTCCGGATCTCACATTCCGGCTCTCACACCCAGGCTCTCACACCCCGGCTCTCACACTCCGGCTCTCACCCTCCGGCTCTCACACCCCGGCTCTCACACTCCGGCTCCTCATCTCCGGCTCTCACAATCCAGCTCTAACTATCCGGCTCCTACACTCCGGCTCTCACACTCCGCTCTCACACTCCGGCTCTCACACCCCGGCTCTCACACTCCAGCTCTCACATTCCGGCTCTCAAATTCCGGCTCCTACACTCCGGCTCTCACACCCCGGCTCTCACACTCCGGCTCTCACCCCCCACTCTCACACTCCGGCTCTCACACTCTGGCTCTCACACTCCGGCTCTCACACTCCGGCTCCTACACACCAGCTCTCACACTCCGGCTCTCACACTCCGGCTCTCGCATTCCGGCTCTAACTATCCGGCTCCTACACTCCGGTTCTCACACACCGGCTCCTACCCTCCGGCTCTCACACTCCGACTCCTACCCTCCGGCTCTCACACTCCGGCTCTCACACTCCGGCTCTCACACTCCGGCTCTCACATTCCGGCTCTCACACCCCGGATCTCACACTCCGGCTCTGACACTCCAGCTCTCACACTCCGGCTCTCACACTCCGGCTCTCACATTCCGGCTCTCACACCTCGCTCTGTCACTCCGGCTCTCACACACCGGCTCTCACATTCCGGCTCTCACACTCCGGATCTCACATTCCGGCTCTCACACTCCGGCTCTCACACTCCGGCTCTCACACTCCGGCTCTCACACTCCGGCTCTCACACTCCGGCTCTCACACTCCGGCTCTCACATTCTGTCTCTCACTCCGACTCTTACATTCCTGCTCTCACACTCCGGCTCTCACACTCCGGCTCTCACACTCCGGCTCTCACACACCGGCTCTCACATTCCGGCTCTCACATTCCGGCTCTCACACTCCGGCTCTCACATTCCGGCTCTCACACCCTGGCTCTGACACTCCGGCTCTCAGACTCCGGCTCTCACACTCCGGCTCTCACGCTCCGGCTCTGACATTCCGGCTCTCACACTCCGGCTCTCACACTTCGGCTCTCACATTCCGGCTCTCACACCCCGGCTCTCACATTCCGGCTCTCAAACTCCAGCTCTCACACCCCGGCTCTCACACTCCGGCTCTCACATTCCGTCTCTCACTCCGACTCTTACACTCCGGCTCTCACACTCCGGCTCTCACACTCCGGCTCTCACACTCCGGCTCTCACACACCGGCTCTCACATTCCGGCTCTCACATTCCGGCTCTCACACTCCGGCTCTCACATTCCGGCTCTCAGACTCCGGCTCTCACACTCTGGCTCTCACACTTCGGCTCTCACATTCCGGCTCTCACACCCCGGCTCTCACATTCCGGCTCTCAAACTCCAGCTCTCACACCCCGGCTCTCACACTCCGGCTCTCACCCTCCGGCTCTCACACCCCGGCTCTCACACTCCGGCTCCTCATCTCCGGCTATCACCATCCAGCTCTAACTATCCGGCTCCTACACTCCGGCTCTCACAATCCGGCTCTCACTCCTCGGCTCTCACATTCCGGCTCTCACACTCCGTCTCCTCTCCTCCAGATCTAACTATCCGGCTCCTACACTCCGGCTCTCACATTCCGGCTCTCACACTCCGGCTCTCACACCCCAGCTCTCACACTCCAGCTCTCACATTCCGGCTCTCAAATTCCGGCTCCTACACTCCGGCTCTCACACCCCGGCTCTCACACTCCGGCTCTCACACCCCCGCTCTCACACTCCGGCTCTCACACTCTGGCTCTCACACTCCGGCTCTCACACTCCGGATCTCACATTTCGGCTCTCACACCCAGGCTCTCACACCCCGGCTCTCACACTCCGGCTCTCACCCTCCGGCTCTCACACCCCGGCTCTCACACTCCGGCTCCTCATCTCCGGCTCTCACAATCCAGCTCTAACTATCCGGCTCCTACACTCCGGCTCTCACACTCCGGCTCTCACTCCTCGGCTCTCACATTCCGGCTCTCACACTCCGTCTCCTATACTCCAGCTCTAACTATCCGGCTCCTACACTCCGGCTCTCACATTCCGGCTCTCACACTCCGGCTCTCACACCCCGGCTCTCACACTCCAGCTCTCACATTCCGGCTCTCAAATTCCGGCTCCTACACTCCGGCTCTCACACCCCGGCTCTCACACTCCGGCTCTCACACCCCCGCTCTCACACTCCGGCTCTCACACTCTGGCTCTCACACTCCGGCTCTCACACTCCGGCTCCTACACACCGGCTCTCACACTCCGGCTCTCACACTCCGGCTCTCGCATTCCGGCTCCAACAGTCCGGCTCCTACACTCCGGTTCTCACACACCGGCTCCTACCCTCCGGCTCTCACACTCCGACTCCTACCCTCCGGCTCTCACACTCCGGCACTCACACTCCGGCTCTCACACTCCGGCTCTCACATTCCGGCTCTCACACCCCGGATCTCACACTCCGGCTCTGACACTCCGGCTCTCACACTCCGGCTCTCACACTCCGGCTCTCACATTCCGGCTCTCACACCTCGCTCTGACACTCCGGCTCTCACACACCGGCTCTCACATTCCGGCTCTCACACTCCGGATCTCACATTCCGGCTCTCACACTCCGGCTCTCACACTCCGGCTCTC